>NW_021628222.1:138142-144779 GCF_900005855.1 Plasmodium gallinaceum | reverse complement strand
TTTTGAAAAAAATTTTTTAAAAAAAAAAATATAAAATTAAAAAAAAAAAAAAAAAAAAAAAAAAAAAAAATAATTTAGTTTTTCATTTGTTCAAGTGCTATATTAATATAAATTTAATTTTAAAATTTTCTTTTTTGGTGAACTATTTAATATATAACGAATTTAAAAAAAAAGTAAAATTACAACATCACTTAAAAAATATAAATTATATAATATTTAATGAAGAAAAAATACTATAATGGAAATAGTTTATTAAATTTTAATATAGATTAAACTTACTGTATATTTGCATATTTAAGAATTTTAAAAAAATATTACTAGTTACTTATGATATAATGGCAACACTTATTAATGATTCTTACATCTTTATATATCTTTCTTAATTTTTTCTTCAAAATTATATAAATAATCTTTATTCACATATTTTGTTAAAATATCATCTCTTTTATTTGTATCATATAATTCATTGAATTCGTGTTTATTACAAATTGTTAATAATTTAAAATCCTCCTTCTTTGCTATAAAATATCTAAAATATATATAAAAAAAAAAATATATAAAAAAATATATAAAAAAATATATAAAAAATAATAAAGATTAAATCAAATATGTTATAAGACTTCATATAATTGATGTAATGAAAATAAAAAATACAAAAAAAAAAAAATATATATATATATATATATATATATATATATATATATATATATATATATATATATATATATATATTACTTCCAATAGTTATAAGAACGCATAACATTTGTATCGTTTTCATAGTAATCATCAGGTCTTTCAAAAATATAAATAATTTTATTTTTTAAAGAGGATAGGGAAAAATTAAAAGGAAAAACTTGTATTTTCCTAAATTCTACATATTTTTCATTTTTATTTAAATAATTGATTATGTATTTGTAATTTTCATTTTCTTGATTTGTTGTCTTTTCAGAATTATGAGGAAAAAATAAAACTGATGAAATAAAATGTTTACTGTAATTATTTAAATTATTTAATACATCACTGTATGAAAAAGTAAAAAAAAAAAGACGAATAGTTAAAAAAAAATAAAATAAATCATCTTTATTAATATTTATTTCATCATCTGAAATGGAATTTATATATTTATTTAAGTTTTCAAGACATCTAATTTTCATTTTTCTACTTTTATCAGAAAATAACCAAACATTTATAAAATAAAATAATATACTAACATTTAAAAATGATGGAGATTTTATTATAATATCACTTAGATTACAATAATTTTCATATATTTCATCTCTTATAGATAAATATATTTCACTATTATCTATGGAATTTTCACATATACTATACAAAACATTAGATAGTGATTTATAAAGTAAAAAAAATTGAACATTTATTTTTTTCTTGTTATAATAATACTGATTTATTCTAAAATAATTCTCTTTCTCTGTTACTGCTTCATATTTTATAATATAATTTTTATTTATATCTAGATGTTTTTTTAAATTGGATATTATATCAAATATATAATAAAATAAAATTTTTGGTGGAATGCGAATACCACATATAGATAATATCTTCATTAATTCTGTTTTTTCATTTGTGATTTTTATATGATCATTTATGTCTTTTAAATTCTTTTTATTATTATCTTCTATATATTTTTTTATATTTTCTGTTTCTTCATTTAATATTCTTTTTTCATCTGGACAAAAAAAAATATCTTCAAGTGTAACATAATTAGAGAGTTCTTTAAAATAATTTTTTATTTCTTTTTCATGTTGTTTCCTTCTTTGAAGAAAGTATTCATTATCCTTTGAATAGTAATCTAAAATTCTTTTTTTTAACTCTTCTATCTTTTTTATATAAGAAAAATGTTTCTTATAAGTTAAAAATACATTATTATAACTATGTTTAAATAAATTATTACAAAAAAAATTTCTATGATATTTTACTTTTGTATTCATAATAAATTTTAAAAAAAGATAAAATATATAAAAAAAAATAAAAAAATATATATATACCAAAAAATTTACCAAATATATTTATTTAAATATATACAAACATAACTTTTTTTTTTTTTTATCTCTTTTACAAAGATATATAAATGTAAAATCTTATTTGAGAAATTGTGTAAATTATAAAAACAAGGTTTAATTATAAAATTAGAAATTACTTTCTTATTTATTTTGCATTTAAGTATTGTAATTCTTAATTATATATATCTTCAATATTTATATATTATAATTTTTCTTAAATAAAAAAAATATATAAAATTATTATGGAATTTTCATATTTATTTTATTTTATTTTATTTTTTTTTTCATTGATAATTCTCATTTTTTTACTACTTAACTTTTTTCACTATCTTCTCTATTTAAATAAATGAATTGTATCTTTTATATTAAGAAAAAAAAATATATAAAATTTATATTAAAAAAATAAAATTGTACTTTTGTTAAATTGAAAATTTTTTAAATATCCTAGTGATACTTCAACAATTGTATATTTTTTTTATATTCAAAATTTTTTCTAATATTGAACAATTCTAAATAAAAATATACACATATATGAATTGATTAAAATTATTTATTTTTTTTTTAAAATAAATTAAGAATTTTTAATGTGAATTTAGTTTTTTTATAGATTATAATTTTAAAAAATATATGTTATTAAGAACATTATGAAATATATAAATGTAATATGTTTAATATATAAAAAAAAAAAAAAAAGAAAACAAAACAACATAAAAAAAAAAAAAAAAAAGAAAAAGAAAAAGCATAACTATAAACATTAATAATGAATACTAAAAAAAAAAAAAAAAAAAAATAAATAAAATAAAATAATATAATATTAGTAACATATTTTAAAAAAATGAAACATACTATTTTGTTTTTTAAGGAAAATATACATTATCATACTTAAATTTATTGCTATGATTTATTGTATTATTATTAACTACAAAACACTTAATAATATGAAAAAAATAAAATTGCAAATGACCTATATGTAATATTTTTATCTATGTGTGAAACCACTTGTTTAAAATGATAAGAAGAAAAAATACAAATAGTAAATATACATAAAAATTCACAAAAAAAAAAAGAAAAAGAAAAGTTAAAACTTTTTAACTAATTTGTCTTTATAAACAAAAAACGAATTAATTACATCGTTAAAAACTAAATTTAAATTATAACTCACATTACAATAACTGAATATATTCGTATTAGTTAAATTATAAGCGTCAAATATTCTATAAAATTTTTGCTTGCTATCATTGTCATTGTTATATGCGTCCTCTTCAAAAGAATTTTTTTCAAAAAAATACGTTTCAATATCAGCATTAAATCGTATATGTTTGTCACTCTTAACTTTTTGATTATTTTTAATTTTTAAGGAATCATTTGATAAAATATTTTTTTTTAGTATAGATTTTAATGGTATTTTTTCTGATTTTGTAAAAGTATCATTTATTTTTTTATTCATTTCATTGACACATGTATAGCTGCAATTGCTATCTCTATAATTAATGAAACTGTTATTGGGGTTATTATAAATATTATTATTTGAATTGGTTTTTATATCGTTTTTTATATTATTATTAGTATATTTATTTTTGCTGTTATATAAATCGTTATCTAAATGTTCAGTTGTATTACTATTTACATTATTATTTTTATTACAATTCATATTATTATTTTTTTCTACAGAATTTTCCTCATTATATGATACATTGGAGAAATGTGTAAAAAAATTATATTTTTGCTTATATGAATAATCAAAATTTGTGTTTTCTTTTGTTTCAAGATAAGTTTCTGTATCTTGATCATTTTTCATTTTATCTTTCGCTTTTCTCTTTATATCTTCATTCTTAATTTGATCATTTTCTATATTTTTTTCCTTATTTTTTTTTCTTTTTTTTATTATATAGGGGATATATGCTTCCCTTTTTTTATCATATTTATTTGCATCTTGATTATGATTTATATAATTTTTTTTATTCAAATCAATATTTCCTTTGGAAAATTTATCATGATTTAATTTGTCTAAATTATTATTTTTTAAGTATTTAAAATTATTATCTATATCACTTAGTTTTTTTTTTTTTAACTTCAGTTTACTTGAATCTTTGTTAAATCTTATATTTTTTTTTATTTTTACATTTTTAGAATTACTATTTAGAAATTTATTAAGAATTTCATTAATTTTTTGTACTATAAATATTTGTATTAATATAATTAAACGACTAAAAAATCCCACAGCTGTCAATATAATTAAAAAGGAATAATAAACTTTTATATAATGAAGTATTTTTTTCGGAATTTCTATAAAATTTACAGTAAAATTTTTTAAATAAAATAGCAATATTAAATAAAATAATAAAGTAATATGTGTTTGCAAAAATTTTTCTTCCATTTTTGTTTTAATGTATGTCTTATTTTTTTCAATATTTAATGAATCAAAAAAATATATATATATATATAAATATATATATATATATATATATATATATATATATATGTATATTAGGATAATTTAATTATTAATTCTAAATTATTTTCCTTTTTTTTATATTTCATTATTTTTCTTATACAAAATTTCAACATTTTTTTTGTTTTTTATTAAAATATATACAAAACATTTTGTGATGTCATTTAATTTTTTTTTTTTTTTTTTTTTTTTGCTTCAATAACTAATAAAATATTTATTTATATAAATGTATAAAATATACTTCAATTTATTTTCAATTTTAAAAATAAAATAATATGTATAAAAAATATATAATATTTAATGAAGAATACACTAACACATATTAAAATGAATACACATATTAAAAAAATAAAATCAAATAAAAAGATTTTATTTAATTAATACATAAATATTAACAGTAAGAAAATATATATATATATATATATTGTCATAACATAGGATTTTTTTATTTAAAAAAAAAAACTATATTTAATATATAATGTTATTAAATATATATATATTTTCAAATATATAGTAAACAAAATAACAGTTTTTATATAATAAAAACAAATGAGAAATGAATATTCAAAAGTTTCATATATTGCAGGTAAATATTATATAAAAAAAAAAAAAAAAAAATTGAGTGAAAAGCTAAGATATTTTAAGAAAACATATTAAAAACTAATAATTTATATAAGAAAAAAAAAAATATATATATTATAAAATTATAAATAAACAAAAGGTGAAAATAAAAGAAAAAAGAGTTAAATGCTAAAAATTTTATTTGAATTTATAGTGCATGAGTTTGAAAAAAAAAAAAAAATAATGAAAATTAATGGTTTTAATAAATTTTATTTCTATTTTATTTCAATCATACATATATATTATATAAATAAAATAATAATAAATAATTTATATAAATTTTTTTATTTTAAATTATATTTAATTTGTTTAATTATATAAGATTTATTAAAGAAAAAAAAAAAAAAAAAAATTTTTTTTTTTTTTTTTTTTTTTTTTTTGTTTGAGCAGTTTAACTTTTTTTACATATAATTAATATTAAAAAAAAAAGTTACATTTACATTAAAATACAAAAATAATCTACAAAATTTTTATTACATATTTAAAATAGTATATATATACATTCATAAAATAATAATAAACTTTCAGTTTTCATGGAAAATAAATTTTTATCATTTACAGAATGATTGCACAAAATTTTATATTCTTAACTGTTACTAAAAAAAAAAAAAAAAAAAATGAATGAATTAGTAAATACACATATATATATATATATATATATATAAAGAACCAAATAAATAATGAATTAATAAATTAAAGAATAAGGTAATATTGTCATTCTCTTTATAGTCTAAATTATATATAATGAAGAATATATGAGAAAAAAAGAAAAAAAACATTAAAATATATCTAAATTAAAATTATATTTCTCCTTTATTAGTATAATAAATAACCATTAAGTTTAGTTAATTATAATACACTTGTTTTAAAAAATGTTATAATTTGCGTACAACTTATTAAATAATTTTCCTCTTCATTTTTTTTTTTAGATTATTATTAAAATGAATATTATTAATTATATTATAAATATAGAAATCAATAATTACTTTCCTTTTATGGTTTAATATCTTTTGTTAATTTATTTTAGTTTTTTCCTAATTAATCTTATATTTCAATTAAATAAGCGAAGATATAAAATAATTATTTCATTTATTATATTTAATGGTATACCTTAATTTTTTTTTTTTCTCAAAATAATTTCTATAAAATAATATTTGGTATGATAAACTAAAAGAAATGAAAATTATTACTTTTTCATTTTTTTTCTATTTTTTTCTCTTTTTGGTTTAGATTTATTTTATATACTTACAAAAAGAGATATGTATAGAAAACTATAAATAGTTGCATATTTAAAATAATTTGTTAAGAATTAAAAGTAAGTTAAGTAACTACTAAAAATATGACACAATTTTATAATTTTAAAAAATAAATTTATATAAATGGAAACAATTACAAATCAAAGGATAAATCATAAAAAAGGAGTAGTATTTAAATAAAAAAAAAAAAAAAAAAAAAAAAATGTATAAAGATATAATAATCAATTAAAAATATATATAGTATAAATTTTTAAATAAATAAAAATAATATATTTAATATAAATAAA
>NW_021628222.1:118025-137142 GCF_900005855.1 Plasmodium gallinaceum | reverse complement strand
TTTTTTTTTTTTTTTTTTTTTTTTAAATAAAAAAAAAAAAAAAAAAAATGACTTTAAAATTTATAATACATGATCCTAAAGCAAAATTATTGTTTTCTCCAAATGAATTTTATAATACTTTAAATTATATGTTCAAAAATTCCAAAAATAGAATTGTGATAAGTTGTCTATATCTTGGAATTGGAGAATTAGAAAAAGAATTAGTAGAAAGTATAAAAAAAAACATAAATATAAGAAATGCAAAAGTAGACATTTTATTAGACAAACAAAGAGGTACGAGACCAGAAGGAAAATTAAAAGAAAGTTCGATAAGTGTATTATCAGAATTATTTAATTATTGTAATAATATAAATATAAATTTATTTCATAACCCATTATTAGGTGCAATTTTATATAACATTTTACCTTGCAGAGTTAATGAGATTATAGGCGTGATGCATATGAAAGTCTTTATTGGTGATGATACTTTGCTTTTATCAGGTGCAAATTTAAGTGATAGTTATTTACGAAATAGACAAGATAGATACTTTTTAATTGAAAATAAACTATTGGCTGATTCTGTTCATAAAATTGTTAATACTATTCAGAAAATGTCTTTTACTTTAGATGTTGATTTAACTATAAAATGGAATAATGATTTAATGAATCCACTCATAGAATCTCATTTATTTCGTGAACAATATTATAGAAGAATACAATATGTGTTAAATGAAATTCAAAATGATATTTCAAACTATAATAAAGAACATTTAAATGATAATTATAACAATACTATTATTAATACGAAAAACTCAACAAATGTTAAAAAGCGAAATACACATTATTGTAATGAAATAGTTAATAATGGTGATAAAAATATTAATGATAGTCAAAAGCTTGATAATGAAATATGTGAAATAAAATATGGGGGAATTCATGGTTTTATAAGTAAATTAAAACAAAATATATTCTGTAAAGAAAAAAACAAAAAAAAAATGAAAAATGACTTTGAAAAAAAAAATGATTTACACAAATATTCAAATGAAAAATTCGATTTTTTTTATCCATTATTTGAAAAAAATAAAAGTATTTTAATAGTTGAATTAGCTATGCAATGTGGATTTTCTATACCCCCTATATATGACGAAAGTGAAATGTTGGAAAATTTATTAAAAAATATCAAAAATTACAATCAAAGTTTAGTTATTTCTTCAGGATATTTAAATTTCCCACAAAATTTTTTAAAGTTATTTAGAAATATATTTGATAACTTGATTTCTAAAAATGGAAAAATACAGCTAGTCACTGCTTCTCCTTCAGCCAATAGCTTTTATAAATCAAAAGGTATAACCTATTATGTTCCTAGCGCTTATTCAGCTGTTGCTCATTTATGTATTGAATTCATTACGAAAAATGTATCAAGTATTTTCAAAAACTCAAATAAAAAAATTGATTTACAAAAAAAAAAGAATTATGATAGTAATATATATTTAGAATATCATAAACCATCATGGACATTTCACTCAAAAGGAATTTGGATAATTAATAATGTGGATAAAAAAAATGATACAACTGATGAGGATCCAGGAGAAAACAATATAGATTATAATAGGAATTTCAAAAATAACATAAACACATTGGAAAACTGTGATGTAGATAAAAAATATGTGGAAAATAAGGAAAATGATGAATTAAATGATATTAATGATCATAATTATTTAAGTAAATGTTTCAATGATTTACCTTGGAGCATAGTAATAGGTAGCTCTAATTACGGATATAGAGCAACTTATCGAGATTTAGAAATGAGTTTTGTAATTAAAACAAATGATTATAATTTAAAACGCCAATTTCAAGAAGAATTAAATATTATTTATGAATCATCCAAATTTGTTCAAATGAATGAATTAAAATTAAGATGCCCTAAATGGTTAAAATTGATAGTTAAATATATTGTGAAATGGTTTTTATAAAATTTAGTAATATTTAACATTTCAACATTTTTAATATTTGTTCTTTGTTATTAATTTTATTGTAATTATATGTATATATATTTTTTTTTTTCTTATTTTACAATATAAATGTAAAACAAAAGAAAAAAAAAAAAAATTATTATTTGAGGTATATAATTGCCAAATTATTTTCCACCATTGTTTTTATGTGTGTAAATATTTTAACTATATGTAAAAATTTCTTATTTTACATTTTCTCGTTTTTTCTTGTACTATCAACTTTTTAAATATCATTAATTTTTTTTTTCAAAATTGTTTGACACTATACAAAATAGATATATTTTTATAAGTATATTGTTCTATTATGATTTTCTTTTATTTTTTTTTTTTTTTTAACATGTAACTATTTTTTTTTTTTTAATATTAATTTGGAATGAAATATATATATTTGCGTACCATTTGATATTAAAAAAAAAAAAAAAAATTTTAAATATAAACTTTACTGTTATAAAAATAAAAGAAGAAAACAAACACATAAGTTTACATTATTCAAATAATGAATTTTTATGATAAATAAAAAAAAAAAAATATAAGTAAAAAAATATAAATATAAGCTTATATATCAAGTTTATTTTTGTTGTTTAAATTTAATATACTAAAAAATAGAAGGAAAATATATATATATATGGTTATATAGAAAATAATTATTTCATAAATATCTTTTTATAGGCAACTTGTTTCTCATCTCTCTTTTTATCTTCGAAATACTGATTAATTCTTTAAAAAAATTTAATTCCATTAAAAGTTGAAAGGATACATTCTAAATTACACGAAAAAATATGATACACATAAATAGTAATATCAAATAGAAAAGTAAATAATACTTATTATATATATATATATATTTTTTTTTTTTTTTTACAATATATTTATTAAAAAGGAAAAAAAAAAAAAAAAATAAAAATAAACACTTTGGTTTTTATATATATAGAAATTTATTATTTTATAAGTTTCTTAAAAGAATAAATATTGATGAAATATAAATTTTTAATTTAAAAAATAATAATATGCATTATATATATATATATATATATATATATATATATATATATATAAATTGATTGAACAAATTCATAAATATATTTTTTAATTTACTATATAGTTTTTACTTTTAAGAAACTAAAAAAATTATTATTATAATAAAGAAAAAAAAATTAAAAATGAAAATGTATAAAAAAAATATATGGAGGAAATAAAAAAATAAAAGAACATTTTATTTTTAATATAGAATAATTTTAAAACGTATTCCTTAATATAATAGGAAAGAAATATTAGTTTGTTTTTTTTTTTTTTTTTAAAATAGAATTTCTTTATTTTTGTTGGATAAAAATAAAAAGCAATAATTGAAAATGTTATAGATTATAGAAAATACTATTAAGTATATATATAATAATTTCCTTAAATTATGAATTTTGTTTTTTTTATATTTTTAAAATTTTTTATTACAATAAATGCTTTTAAATATTATAAATACAAGAAAAATGAAAATAAAAATTATTTTTTATTTTTAAATAGATGTAGTAAAATATATAAACCTAAAAATATATATAAAATAATTTTATTTAAAAAACCCTATTTTCAAAATAATAAAAATAACTTCAAATTATACATTCACACCTTGGATAAAGGAGAAGATAATAATTTCTTGTCCATTAATAATTTCAACAAAAAAGAAAAAACAAAAAAAAGAAAATCATTTAAGGATATATCATATAATAGTGATTCTGTAAAAGATGTATTAAAAAAAACAAAAAAATTTTGTAATTATCTAACTAATAAATTAGGTAGATTAAATAAAAAATTAAGAGAAATAAAAAAATTAGAAACTGTTTTTTATGCGAGTCCAAATATCTTAACAGAAAGTCAAAAAGTTAAAATAAGTAAAAAGAAACAAATAAAAAATGAAATAGTTTTAATTAATAGATATAGAAAAAAATATATATCATATAAAAGGAATTTAATGAAAAATAAAGATGATTTATCACCATTTTTTTATTCAAAAAAAAAATTAAAAAAGAAAAAGGAATTTTGTACACCTGAAGAATTTAGAGAAATTTGTATAAAAAAAAAGAAAAAAAAAAAAGAATAATAATTTTCTGAGATAATAATTAAACAAATGTTTTTGTATTTGTTTTTATTTATTCATAATAATTTTAATTGTTATATATAGTTTTTATATATAATGACTTAATTCTTTAAATGTGTCTTTTTTTTTTTTTTTTTTTTTTTTAGTGAAATCAAATGATTATAAAGCAACTATACAAAGAATAAAAAGAATAGATATACAAAAAATACCAAAAAATATAACTGACTTTTTAGTATTTAATAAATATGGATCAAGAGAAGAAATTAAAATTTTATTTGGTCTAAAAGCTATAAAAATAAATGGAAATACAAGTATTAATAAAAAAAAAAAATAAAATAAAATAAACAAATATATATTTATATACAATTTTTTTAGAATGATTATTTTTTTTTTAAATAAAATATTTTCATTTTTCTTTTTTTAATAATATATAGTTGATGATGAAAATTATATATTGAATCTAAAAGAAGACAAAGTAAAAGTCTTTGATCAAGACGTTAATATACATGAGGATCAGTAATATACAAACAGAAATAAAAAAATTTAAAGAAAAAAAAATATATATATTATTAATCAAATTATATATATATATTATGAAATTAAGTTTATATATATATATATATATATATATATATATATTATGATATTTAAAATTATTTGTAAAATACATAGAAAAAATCCTCTTAAGGAATAAAGAATATTTTTTAAATGCACGATATATATTTATATATGAGTATTATTAATAATTAAACTTTTTTTTTTTTTTTTTTTTAGTTACGCTATTAGAAAAAGATTTACAAAAGATCAAAAAAGAATTTTAAATGAAAAAAAAGAAGAAAATATATCAGATATTAAAAAAGATATTAAAGAATTAGAAAAATTTTTTAAAATTAAAAACACGTAACAAATTTTTTTATTTTTTTAAGGAAAAAAAAAATACAGATCTATATTTTCTAGATTCTTATTCTCACAGTCTTCTACCAAAATGTATTATAAAAGAGGGTTTTTATTTTTTTATTTTGATAAACTATAATTTTATTTTCATTTAAAAAAAAAAAAAAAAAAAAAAAAAAAAAATTAAAATGGAAAAAAACTACAAATTATTAAATTTAAGAAAAGAAAACTTTTTTAATTCTTTAGATTTTTAAACTTATATTTTTTAATTTTGTGAAATTATCTAGTCAAATTTTATATATTTGTAATTCTATTTTCTTAATATATTCTTCATTATGTATATAAATATTTTTTTATAAAATCATTTACAAACTAATTTTTCAGGTGTAAAAAAAATATTTAAATCTGCATACAAGTAATATAAAACATTTTTATTATTTAATTTTCTTCTATTTGTAAGTATTTTATTTTATTATTTTATTTTTTTTTTTTTTTTTTTTTTTTTATATAAATAGTAACATATTTTTATTTCTTTTTGTTTTTATTAAATTATTGAAATTAGCATTTATGAATAATCACATTTACTGAAAAATTTTTTTTTTATAAAATATTTTTTTTTTATTTTGTTACTATATTTATTAATGAATATCACAAGGGAAAAAAAAAAAAAAATGACAAAAAAGTCCTATAATTTTTTAAAACTTATAAAATATATCTAATGGAATTATTAATTCATAATGCGAGAAAAAATATATACCATTAAAAGATGTTTAAATAAATTTTAAGAAGAAAGTAATTGAAATTTTTCTTTTTTTCTTTTTTTTTAATTTTTTTTTTTTTTTTTTTTTTTATTATATGACTTTAGTAAATAATAAAACAACAATGTGAAATTTTAATTTTCCAAATAAAAAATGAATGACAGAGCAAATGAAAATTTATTGAAGACAAATTCGTACAACTTAGGTATTGATGATATCCAAAATTTAGGTTCTATATATTCTTTTCAAAATAAGGAAAAAATTGAAAAATACAATGAAGAAATCAAACTATTGAAACAACAGTAATATATATATATATGAATATTATTTTTAAATTATATATAAGAACAATGAAAATATAAAAAAATATAGAAAAATCTAAAAAAAATAAATAATTTTAAAAAATTTATAATATATATATGAACATAATCTTTTTTTTCCTCTTTTAATACTTTAGATTAAATGATTTGAACGAGAAAATGGGAAAATGGTAAATTAAATTTATTTTAACTATAACTCAAAAAAAATATAAATTTATCAGTATAAATAATTATTATTTTATTATTTTCTTTTTTTTTTTTTTATATAATAGTAGTTATATACCTAAGACTATTGAACCAACCAAATTCCCAGAATTAACATTTTGGTTCTATGAATTAAAAGAGATGGTTAATTTATTAATTAAAAAAAAAAAAAAAAAAAGAAAAAAGAAAAAAGAAAAAAAGCGTATTTTTGAATCTATATATATATATATAGACATTTTAATCATTACTATATTTTTATAAATATAGTTTACATTTCATATATATATATATATATATATTTTTTTTTTTTTTTCTTTTTTTGTTTGAATATTATTAGAAAGAGTTTCAAGATTTGGTATTATATGAAATAAAAAGGAAAAAGAGGCATTTCAAAATTTTAAGTCAAAGTTGTGTAAAATATTTAAGTAATAAAGAAAAATTGAAATTAAAAAAACAAGAAGAAGAAGAAAAGAGATTAAAATTATATTCTAAAAATATATCATCTTATATGGATTTATTTTGGAAAAAGATAGAGAAATTAGTATGGGAAGAAAAAAAAAAAGAATTACAAAAAACATTAAATAAAAAAAAAGAAATGCGATTTAAAAAATTTGTAAAAGGTGCAATTAAAAAAATAAAATGTGCTAGACATAATGCTCATGAATTATTTGAAAATAAATCATTTAGTGTTAGTTCTTATAATAATAGTGAACAGCTTAATAATTCTTCCAATTTAGATAATTTAGATAAAGAATTGAAGGAAGAAGATCTAACTGATCAAGAAGAAGAAGATATTCTTTTAGATGAACAAATGGAATCAAGTGATGAATTAGAAGATAAAAAAAAAGAAATTAGCTTATTAGATGATGAAGCAAATATTCCAATTGAAGAATTATTAAAAAATATTTATGGGTTCAAAAGTGGAGAAGAATATTTAAATTTAATGCAGAAAAAGGAAGAAGATTATGAAGAAGGAAATGATGAAAAAGATGAAGAAGATGAAAAAGATGAAGAAGTCAACACAAAAGGAAAAAATGAAGAAAAAAAAGGAGAGAAGATAAAAAAAGAAAAATATGAAGAAAAAAAAGAAGACCAGATTAAAAAAGAAAAATATGAAGAATATTCGAAAGATGAAAAGAATGAAGACAAGATAAAAAAAGAAAAATATGAAGAATATACGAAGGAAGAAAAGAAGGAAGAAAAGAAGGAAGAAAAGAAGGAAGAAAATTTAAAAAAAGAAAAATATGAAGAATATTCTAAAGAAGAAAAGAATGAAGAAAATTTAAAAAAAGAAGAATATGAAGAATATTCGAAAGAAGAAAAAGACACTAATGAAGTAAGTATAAAAAATAAAGATGTTGAAAATGAGAAAAATAAAAGTATTTTAAGAAAAGCAAGTAATGAGAATAAAAATAATGAGAAAAAAAGAAAAATAGAGAAAGAAGAATATAATTTAAGAAAGTCAAAAATATTAAAGAATAATTCTTCAAGTAAAAAAGATGAAGAATTGGTATGTAATATGGATGAAAAACATTTAACAAAAATTCCACCAATTATTAAAGCAACATTACGTGATTATCAACATGCAGGTCTACATTGGTTATTGTATTTATATAAAAATAATATTAATGGTATATTAGCAGATGAAATGGGTTTAGGAAAAACATTACAATGTATATCTCTGTTAAGTTATTTAGCTTTTTATTTTAATATATGGGGACCACATCTCATTATTGTCCCTACTTCTATTTTAATTAATTGGGAGATTGAATTAAAAAGATTTTGTCCATGTTTCAAAATACTATCATATTATGGTAGTCAAAATGAAAGATATAAAAAAAGAATTGGATGGTTTAATAATGATTCTTTTCATATTTGTATATCTAGTTATTCTACAGTAGTTAAAGATCATATAATTTTTAAAAGAAAAAAGTGGAAATATATTATATTAGATGAAGCTCATAATATCAAAAATTTCAATACAAAAAGGTGGAATATTATATTAAGCTTAAAGAGAGAAAATTGCTTATTAATTACTGGTACTCCTTTGCAAAATAGTTTAGAAGAGTTATGGTCTCTTTTACATTTTCTTATGCCTAATATTTTTACTTCTCATTTAGATTTTAAAGAATGGTTTTCAGATCCTTTAAATTTAGCTATACAAAAAAGTAAAATTCATGACTCCAAAGAATTAATTGATAAATTACATACTGTTATTAGACCATACATTTTAAGAAGATTAAAAAAAAATGTAGAAAAAGAAATGCCAAATAAGTATGAACATATTATAAAGTGTAAGTTAACAAGAAGACAAAAAATTTTATATGATGAATTTATAAATAATAAAAATGTTCAAAATACTTTAAACGCAGGGAATTATATAGGTTTAATGAATATATTAATTCAATTAAGAAAAGTGTGTAATCATTGTGACTTATTTACAAATAAGTATATTCAAACACCCTTTTATTATAATTTACCTATCAACTTTTATATTCCTCGTTTTTTTATTTTATTTAATAAAAATTACTATCTAGATTTCTATCTAATTATTTTTTTACATAATGAATTCACTTCAATGGGAGGAAAATGTGTAAACAAAAAGAAAAAAGAAGAAGATAAAGAAAAAAATATTTTAATGAATCCTTTATATTTTAACCAGGGTTATATTAATGAAGTAACCACCATTTTACCAAATATAAACAACTGTGAGCAGACTTCTTTTTGTGATAATTTTCAAAATACAAATATAATTCTAAATGATTCTTGCAATGAATCTAATATTAATCTTAGCTGTAATTTTCAACATGTGCAAAATAATAATATTTTTGATAATAATTCTCAAATTATGCAAAATTCTAGCAATTTTACGAATTTTCAAAATATTCAAAGTAATAATAATATTGATAACTTTCAAAAAATGAACAATTTTAACATTGATAATTTTCAAAATATGCATAATATTAATAATATCAATAATTTTCAAGGTACAAATAATATTAGTAATTGTAACAATTATTATAATACACAAAAAAATAATTTTGATAATTTTCCAAATTCATCTAGTAATAAGAATTTTTGTAATTTTCAAAATATTCCGAACAATTTCTTCATATCTAAAGATTTACAGAATGAAAACTATATAAATAATGACTCAATGATAAAAAATAATATACCTCATTCTTATTTATTTCAAAACATAAATAACACAAATATTAACAATTCGGATATTTCAGGAAACTTAATAAATGAAGGAAATACTTTTAATGAAAAAGAAAATATATCTGTAAATTTTAAAAATACATCTGTAAATTTTAAAAATACATTTGTAAATTTTAAAAATACATCTGAAAATTTTAAAAATACATCACATATAGATATGAATACAAAAGATTTAAATAGTTATGTTTATGATGAAATTTATAAAAGCAATATTCCTAAAAATCTTTTAACATATTCTGATGAATTTGTGAAGGAATTAAATAATAATTATGATATATTGTCAATTTATATTGATCCTTGTAAAAAGTATAAAAGTTATGATGAGTATTTATATAACATGGATAAAAGTGTTCAAACAAATATCTGTGATAATATTAATAAATCAAATAATAAAAATATATCTAATGAATTTATGAATTTAAAAAAAAGAAAATTCATATACAAATATAATATGAAAGTTATAAATAATGAAACTCAGTATAGAAATTTTTTTTTTGATGATACTAATCAAAGTTATGTAAATTCAATTGAACATAATTTATGGATAAAAAGGGAGAGAGAATATGATAAAATCAAAGAGGAAGAAAATAAAAAAAAGTTTTCATATATAAATGAATATAATTATATAAAAAATAATAGGACTCCATTATTTGGTAGTAATTTATTGCATTTCATTAAGAAAGAATTTAAGAAAGATAAAAATATATCATATAACTATAATAACAATATAACCATTGACTATTATACAATGAAAGACGTGAATATACAAGACATTACTGAAACGAAGGAAGATTATATAGATGTAGAATTGAAAGATATAAAAAAAACTGATAGTAATAATTATGAAAACGTATTAGATGGAGAAACACAAAAAAATAAATATAATTTAAATGAAGATATTAAGAGAAATAATATAAATGTTTCATATATTCTTGAAACCCTATTTCCTACTTTAGAAAATTTTTTAAAAAATTATGAAAAAATAATTCATAATTTTATTGTAGTAAATAATCCATTAGTCATTTGTAATAATCATAAAATATCAATAAATAATAATTTATTAAATAATAATAAAAAAATAGATCCTATAATTAGAAAAATAAAAGTAGCTACAAGAGTTTATCATAAAGCATTCTTAAAACAGTCAATTATCTTTCCTTTAAATAAAGATATATCACTAGGAAGTGGTAAGTTGTTTGCTTTAGAGAAATTATTAGCGAAATGTAAAAAGGAAGGAAATAAATGTTTATTATTTACTCAATTTATAAAGATGTTAGATATTCTAGAAATTTTTTTAAATCATTTAAATTATTCTTTTATAAGACTTGATGGTTCAACTAAAGTAGAACAAAGACAAAAAATAGTAACCAAATTTAATAACGATAAGTCAATATTTTTATTTATTTCTTCAACACGTAGTGGAAGTATAGGAATAAATTTGATTGCAGCAAATGTAGTTATTTTTTATGATACTGATTGGAACCCATCTATTGATAAACAAGCAATGGATAGATGTCATAGAATTGGACAAACGAAAGATGTTCATGTGTTCCGATTTGTTTGTGAATATACAGTTGAAGAAAATATATGGAAAAAACAGCTACAAAAAAGAAAATTAGATAATATTTGTATAAACATGGGTAATTTTAATAATTCCGAAACTAATAACATAAATAAGGATTGGTTCTCCAATGTTGATTCAATTAAAGAGATTTTCATTAATAAAAAAAACAATGATGAAGATGACGATATATATAAAGACCGATTATTACATGAATATTTAGAAGATAATGAAAAGACTAACTTTAGATTTGAAAAAACATTAGAACATGTTGAAGACAAAGATGATATCAATGCATTACATGCAGCCAAAAAAGAAACACAACATGTTATATCTCAGGATTTGCAAGTATTTTAAATATTTTCTAAAAAAATAAATTATTAAATAAATACCATAACTCAATTTTTTTAAAAATATAGGATTTAATAAAAATCTTTTTTTTTCCTTTTTTTTTTTTTTTTTTTTTTTTTAGGAATTTACTAATAAAAATGATTTCCAGGAAGTATACAATCTAACTTCTTACTGTTTTAATTTTTTAAATGATAATTTGACAGATTCTTTAAAACAACAAATTGACGAAATGAAAATGAAAATTGAAATTGAAATGATGAATGGTGGAGGAGATGAAAATATATCAATTAGTGATTCATCAAGCCAAAGTGAAGCTTCAAAACATGAAAATGATTCTAAAGATATAGAAGAAACATAAAAAGAATATAAAATCATTCCAATTTTCCACCATTTATAGAAAATAGTAGAATTTTATATATTAAAATAAATATAAAATATATATTTTTTAATATTTAATAATTATTACATAAATGAATATTTTTAGATATTCTTATTTTTTATATTTCTTTTTAAAGTTATATTGTTACGTTAATATATGATTACCTTTCTTTTATTAAATCCGATATACATTTATAAAAAAAAAAAAAAAAAATAAAATGATTCCTTTATGTGCCTTTAAAATTTTTAAAATTTATTTTAAATAAAAAAAAATTCCTTAAAAAAATATATATAATCTTAAATATTAGTAACAACACTTTTTTTTTTTTTTTTTTTTTTTTAATTTTTGTTTATATATTTTAAAGTTATTAAAAACATAAAAAATATTAAGGTATAATTGTAATATTTTAAAATTCCAAATATGAGAATAAAAATACTAATATAATAAATATATATTTTTATTTTTTTTTTATCTCATTTTTTTTTTCTTATTTTGATAATAAATACTAAATAATACAGATCAAATTATGTCATAAAAAAAAAGAAAAGATAAAATAAAATGTAATAAAAATACCAATGAGGAAATAATTAAGTAAATTCTTTTTCATTTAATTATGAAAAAAATTCATAAATTAGGATTCAATATAATATCCCAAAGGCTAATTTTATTTTAATTTTTTCCAATTACAATGAAAAAAGGAAAAATATTAAAATAAAATATAAATAAATAAATTAAAAAATAAAAAATTTTTTTATTATAAATGTAAATATATATGTTAAACTCAGAAGAAAATATAAATAAGAATTATTAATTTAAAGATTTAATAAATTATATCAATCAAGGATATTTTTTTATTTTTAACATTTTGATTTTATAATTTTTATTTTTATAATGGAAAAAATAACCTTAATACAAAGTAATTTTAAAAAATTACAGAAAAAAAAATAATAATTCCTAAATTCATTTGGTTATTTTATATTATTTATTATATTTTTTATGTAGATCCTTTAGATTTCATTCGCCTAAATATGGAAGAAAAAATATTTTTAAAATGTAAAGGAGATAGAGAGATAATAGGAAAATTAGATGTACTAAAAATATTATGCTACATTTTTATATAATTATATTCTTCTTTTTTTTAATTACCTACATATTTATATAATGTATTAAATTATTTTCATTATATTTTTTTTGAAGGCTTATGATAATCACTTAAATATGATTTTATCAAATGTTCGTGAAACATATAAATATAGCGTCAAAGAAAACGATCAAGAATGTATTAAAGTAATAATTATTAATTTATAAATATATAAAAACTAACAGAGAAAATTATTCATATATATTTATATATTTTATTAGATATTAAACCAAGTGTAAAAATAAATAAATAAATAAATAAATACCTAAAATAAACATAGAATAATATAAATTTTTATTTAAAATTATTTTTTATTAAATTTATTTTATTTTTTTTTTTTTTTTAGAAAATGGAAAGAAATTTAGACATGGTATTTGTTAGAGGTGATTCTATCATTTTAGTATCATCTGCATTGAAATAAAAAAAAAAAAAAAAACATAAAATTCTTCCCAAAAAAATTTTGTTTATTTCATGTTTATAATTTTTAAATTTATATTAAAATGCATAACTTTATTTTAAAATTCAATTTTTTGTAACTTTATATTTTTTTTTTAATAATTTAAAAATTTAAGGGAATTATTAAATAAAAATTATAATTAGTAAAAATAAATAAATAATATATTAATATAAATAAGAAATTTTAACAAAAAAAAAAAAAAAATTATATAGAAAAAATAGATATAAAACAATTTATAAAATAAATATAAAGATAAAAAAGTGTATATAATATAGAAACCTAATGAATTGAAAAATAGAAGTAAAATTATAAAAGTAAAAGATTAAAATAAATATTCCTTGTTATACATATATAAAATAATTTAAATTTGAAAAAAAATATTAGAAATGAATATATTTTTAAGAAATTAATTATATCAACATTAATATGCTTTATTCTATTTTATATTATTTTATTTTTTTTTTTTGTGTAATAAGAAAATATAAAAATTATAAACATATAATAATAAAATCATATTTTTTAGTTAAAAAATATAAATATATATATATCTATATCTACATTATTTCCTTCTTGGTTATAATAAATATGGAATATAAAGAGAAACCTGAAGGACCTTTTTTTGTGTCTTTTTTTGTAAAAAGAAAAAAATATAATAATTAATCAATTTTTAATTTTTCATATTACTATAATTATAAATAAATTTTTATTTTAAAAAAAAAAAAAAAAAAAAAAAAAAACAGGTTACAAATTTCAATGCATCTGATGAATCATGTTGGTACAAAATAAACATACTAGGTAAATTATTGAAATTTCAAAAATACATATAAATTAATAAAATATAATAAAAGAAATAAGAAATATATAGAGAACGTTTAATAAACAATTATAAATACAATAACTATCTTTACTAAATTAATAGATTTCTACAATAATATTTATGAATCAAATATAATAAAAAAAAATAACTGCCAACAAATTAATTTTTATAATAACTATATTGAACTAAATGAAGGTAAATTGAAAAGAAGAAAAAAATATAAGTAAAAATTTGAATTAATTTAACTTATTTTTTCTTTTTAATATTAGAAACAGCTATAAATGATATAATAGAAAATTCAATAAAAATAGAAATTTTTGCAAAAAATAATTCTTCTAATGCTAATGATGATAACTTTTTTTTAATTGGATGTGAAAGCATAAAAACATTTCCTTTTTTACATGATCAATTAATACTAGGAAAAAATATTTCCATTTGTTATAAATATGAAGAAAAAAAAGATGATATAATAGATCAAAATGTAGGAAGTGAAAAGAAGAAAAAGAAAAAAAATAATGAAAAAGAAGAAAAAAAAAAAAAGAAGAAAATCAAGAATAATTCAAAAATAGAATTAGACAAATCTGAAAATTTAATTAAAACAGATATCAATTTAAGTTATTTCTAAAATTATAAAAAAAAATCATATTTAAATATTAATACTAGAAATATATATTTATATATATATATATATATATTTTTTTTTTTTTTTTTTATACATGAAGATTTTCATATTACTTTGAATATAAATTCTTTGGTTGGAAATTTTTGTGACAGAAACAATTTCAACATAATGAACATTAAAGTGAAGCATATAGAAAAAATATATCTTTTTTTATTTCATATATATATATATATATATATATATGTATAATAAAACACTATTATATTTTTATAATTTTTAGGTTGATGGAGTTTATAATATACCTACAAATGTAGATAATAAAATACCAAAAAGAAATTCTCTTTCATTTCAAGTATAAATATATAGTTTAAAAAAAAATAATTTATTATAAGAAAATTGCATATATAAAAGGTAAACTTATTTTATTATTTGTACATTTATATATATATATATACTTTTTTAGTTTAAATTTTTAGACTTTAATCTAGATGGTGGAACCCTTGTAGAAGGTTTTTTTTTTTTTTTTTTCTTTTTTTTTCCTTATTTATACAAATAATTATTTATATAATTTATATTATAAATATTATAATTATTTATGCTAATTTTAGATGATAAAAATAGCAAATACAAAATTACGTGGAATAAAAATATTTTATACAAATATAGAAATATAAAGGTATTATAAAAAAAAAAAAGAAAAATATAAAATTAACACTTAATAATATATAGGACTTTAAAATAAAAAAAAAAAAAAAACTTTTTATAATAGGAAATTGAATATATTTACAATTTTTTATATTATGATTCTTTTAATATAAATGGATTTTTACTTTGTTTTTGTGAAAATAAAAAACAAAAAGGTAAAATTTATATTTGGTTACTTGTAATATTTGAACAAATAAATTAATAGAAATAATAAAGAGAAATTTAAAAATACTACATTTAATTATAATTGTAAAATTTCAAAAGTAATAAAATACAAAATAACATTTATTGTTTTCCTAGATAACGTCACTACTAATTTATTAAATTCCTTATGTGGAAAATTTGAAATTAATATTTCAGATGTTATATCTAATAAAGGTTAACAAATATAAGTTAATATTCATTAAATTTATTCTTACATATTATTCACTTATTTTTATTATTTTTATTTTTTTTTTTTTTTTTTTTTTTTAGTTAATCATATAAAATATGAATTAAAAGAAATAGATATTCTTAAAAATGAAATAAAAAATATAAAAGAAAATGATGATTATGAAAATTCTTTCATTTATAATAATTCATATATCTTATTAACTATTCAATTTTATAAACGTAAAAATAGTTTTTATTTTAATTTTACTTCATTAAGAAAGAATTTATACTATTATATTAAATTGTGACTATTTTATAGCTTTTGTATTTAGATCAACTATTGAAACTCCTTTTAAAATAGACAACTTAAAAAATAATGTAAATATTAAAAGTGAAAAAGAAAGGATTCAGAATGAAAATGAAAGTATCAGCAATTTATTTAATAAGTAAAAATAAAATAATATTTGTAAAACCCATATTTCACAAATTTAAAACTTACTATATTTAAAAAAAAAAAAAAATATATATTCCAAAATTATTTTTTTTTCACAGATCAATTATTGAAGGAATTGAATTTGTAAATAATGAAATTAATAAGTTAAAAAAGGAGGAACAAATAAAAATTTACCAAAAATCAAAAGAATACTATGTATTTTTAAATAACTTAAAGGAAAACACAACCTATATAAATTTATATAATAATGTTAAAAATATAATGGTAAATAATATATATAAAAAAAATATATATTTTTTTTTTTTTTTCCTATTTCTAAAAATAAATTTTTTATTCTTAGATTAAACTAACGTATGAAATAATAAATAAAAAAATTTATAAAAATTTTAATTTAAATAATGATATATGTAATATAATAGAAGACGATGAACAAGAAGATGAAATAAATAATAAGCAGGAAATGAATAATGAAAACAATGAAGAACTACAACAGAGAGAAAAAGAGGAAAAAAATCTTAAAAAGGAATGGATGACAGATGTAGAAAATGAAAAGACTTTAGATAAAAAAAAAAAAGAAAAAAATATTTTCTCAGAAGAAAATATAAATTGTATACTTACTAATTTATTTAATTTTGTTTATGAATCATCTAATATAATAATAAATAATTATTTTGAAAAACAAAAAAATTTAAATATGAAATCTATTGATGAAATAAAAAAAAAAAATAACATTAGGAATCTAGAATATTATTTACAAAATGTTATAAAAGAAAATGAATTTTTACTAAAAGATAAAAAAAATGAATATTTTTGCGAAGCAGTATTATTATTAATTTTTAAAAAAGTAAATACGTTTTTTGAAAAAAAACATATGGGAATAAAAAAGACAGAATATCAAAACAGTAATCACATTGTTAATATAATAGAAAATTATGATAAATATGAAAAAGACATTGGAAATAACGTTATAGAAGCTAACTATTTTTATAAAAAAAAAGAAGCAAATTATGATCTAACTAATAAGAATGATAATTTAACATCCCTAATAAATATCATTTGTAGAGAAAACAAAAATGAATGTAATTCGTATTTGTTTGATTATATTGAAAATTATGAAAATATAATTTTAGATAAAGAATACAATAAGGAAAATGTATTATTCAAAGAAAATGAAAAGGATGAAAAAATAATATCTATTTTTAATTTAGACGAAAATAAACAAAACAAAAATTTATTTATAGAAATAATCTACAAATATTGTAAAATTTTATTAATTAAAAATAATATAAATTATACAAAAAATAAAAAGGAAATACAAAAAATGAATTATCAAGAATATCGAATTTTTAAAGAAAATAATAATCATAATAAAAGTTTGAATTCCAACGAAAATTTTGATTGTCATAAAAATTTTGATTGTCATAAAAATTTTGATTGTCATAAAAATTTTGATTGTCATAAAAATTTTGATTGTCATGAAAATTCTGATTGTCATAAAAATTTTGATTGTCATAATAATTTTGATTGTCATAATAATTTTGATTATCATGAAAATTTTGATTATTATGAAAAATATATTAACCACAAAAAAATTAATTCCTGTATTTTATGTTTATCTACTTATATAGAGTTAACAAATTTTGTAAAAAAAAAAAAAAATAAATAAAAAATTATTATGCATAGATAAATATTTATTACATATATACTTAATATAAGTATAAAGGAAACAAAATAAATGTGCTTTTATTTTTTTATAGGAAAACATTGAAAGTATTTTTATTTTAAGTTTAGTATATTTAAACACACATAAATATGAGGAATCATTAAAAATGGTTAATTATTTAATACAAATTTTAAAAAGAAAAAAAAAAAAAAAAGATATAGATAACTTAAAAGATAAAAAGGAAATAAGTTTGAAACATATACATTTATATAGTATCTATAACAATAATAATTTAGATATAAGTGAAGAAATATGCATATATGTTAAAGCATTATGTTATTATTTCCAACAAGATTACATACATTATTACATAAATATGTGTATTCTTTTAAATACTAATCAAAATGAATTGAAAAAAGAATTTGAGAATAACTCAAGTTTTTTCGAAAAAGAAACGGGTAAATATGTGTGTGCAGAATTATGTAACAAAGGAAATAAAAGAAAAGAAACAATTTTGTCGAAAAATGAGAAAAAAAATCAAAATTCAAAAAAAAAAAATTCTGAAGTAATAAAAGAAATTATGAAGGGAAATGATAATAATATTGATGAAAAAAAGAAAGAAAAATCAAATAATGAAGAACCTATTTTTGAAAAAAAAGAAGAAACAGAAGAAGAAATAAATGAATATGAAAAAGTAAAAATTAAAGAAAAAAAGAATACAAAGAATCAAGAAGATATAAATTACCTTTTAGATAATGCTATTTTGAAAAATTCTGAAATTAATTTAGATGAAATTCCTCTAAAAGATAAATTTATGTTACTATTTCTTATATATTGCATAAAATTTAATATAATAAATATTGTTATGTATATTTATGAAAACAAAAATAAATATTTAACAGAACTTTCAATAAATGCAAATATATACAAACAATTAATTATAAAAGCTTTTTTTTCAATTAAAGGTAAATTCATATATTTAATAAAAATATTTCTTGCATTACATTATTTTTTTTTTTTTTTTTTTTTTTTTTCTCTTTAATTAAAAATTCTGTCTTTATTTTTTAACTTTTTATAGATTATATAAGTTGCATTAAACTGATTGAAGAAAAAAAAGAAC
>NW_021628222.1:115062-117025 GCF_900005855.1 Plasmodium gallinaceum | reverse complement strand
AATTCTTACACTTAAATATGAAAGTAACAAAAAAAAAAAAAAAAAAAAAAAAAAAAAAAAAAAAAAATGAATTTATTCATGTAATTTCATATTCTTCATTAAAACTGATATATATGTAAAATAAGAAACATTTATAATAATATACAAGTTCATTCATAAATATGCATATATATATATATATATATATATATATATATTTTTATTTATTTATTTCATATATTTAGAATCAAGCTGATAAAAGTTTGAATAATTTTATAAAAATGAAGAAATATGATAAAGAGATAATTTCTGATCTTATTACAACATATAAAAAATATGGTTATAAAAAGGAAGAGGAATATTTATTAACTTTATACAAAGGAAAAGATTAATAAAATACAAAAAAAAAAAAAAAAAAAATTTAAATAGACAAAAAATTATTACAAAATTTTCACACACATATATAATAAATTTTTATTCATAAATAAATAGGAATATATAAATTTTAATTTTTTAAATTATATATATATTTTTAATATAGCTAATTGAATTATCTAAAAATATAACCAAAAAATAAAATTATAAATTCAAAAAAGAATATAAAAATATATTAATCTTTAATGAAAATTATTTAAAATTTCAAAAAAATAAATTTATTATTTGAATTAGAATAATTCATAAAATGTGATGATTTACCAACATTTTATGTAGCATCAATAATTTATTAATTATAATATTCTAAAATAGAATGAGAAAAAAAGAAAAAAAAAATAAAATAAAATAATTAAACATTAAATATTGTTTAAAAAAAAATAGCATGTAATATCATAGGAAAATTAAAAATAATAATTGTTTTTGTAATTAGGTTTTCTCATACAAATAATAAAGTTTATATTTTTACGATTCATTAGCCCTTTTAATACAAATTTAAAAAATATTAGATTAAAGCAAAAAGAAAAAGGAATAATAATAATAATAATAATAATAATGATAATTTAAAAAATTAAGTAATAACCTTTTTAGTATATTATAAATGTTATAATTTTTATTAAAAAAGATATAATTATATTTCATATTTTGTTTTTTATCTAAATAATAAAGACTAAAATTAAAAAAAAAAAAAAAAAAATAATCGTATAAAATTATGTATTTTAAAAAATAAAATAAAATTTCCTAATTATTAAGAAAAATACAAATATATTATTTATTTATAAATTTCATGTGTGTTATATTAATACTTACATAATAAATATATATTTATAAGCTAATTTTATATCTTTAAAAAAAAAATACTTTCATACAAATTTAAAATAAATGATTTATTGTTATGAAAATACAAAACTATTATGGTATGAATATAAAAACTTAAAAAAAGGTGAATTTTATAAAAATAACAAAAAATGATTTACTTGAAATATATATATTTAAAAAGATAGGAATAAGCTATTAATAAAAAGGATAAGGAAGGAAAGAAGGAATAAATAAAAGAATTGTGTAACATTTGAAGATGTTAAAAAATAGATATAAAAAAAATGCAAAGCGCGTAGTTGAGTATATATTTATGGTGATATTATATATAATTATATGGACTATTTTACTTCTAAAATGTTTAGTTCATAAAGTAAAAAAACTTTTTAAATTACGAAAAATTTTTAAATTATATGCTGTTAGAAATATATTCCATAATTTATTTAATAAACATATTTTCAAGAATATTTTCAAATGGAATGATTTGTTTTTAAAATATTTAAATTTATTTAAAGAAGAAAAAGATAATAATATTGAAATAAATAAAAAATTAAATAAGATACCTAAGCATATATATATTGTATTAAAAATCAATGATGTTATTATGTTAAATAAAAAGAAACTTTTAAATTATTTTTTGAATATAATAATTTATTTATATGAACTGAGAGTAAAATATCTGACAATATACATATCTGATTATTTTTTTAATTCATTATTTTATGATGATCTAACG
>NW_021628222.1:80062-110062 GCF_900005855.1 Plasmodium gallinaceum | reverse complement strand
TTATAGATAAAGTAATAATAATTATTCATCTTTATGAAATTACAAATTTTTATAAATTATATACAGTAAAAATTTATAAAAATAAACTAAATTAAAAAAAGAAATTTTAAAATAAAATATATTTTTTTCACGAATATATTTATATATAAGGAAATTATTCTCTTTATAATATTTTAAAAAATAAAATAATAAAATTGAAAAAATATAATATATATATGTATATATTTTGAAATATTCAAAAACCTATGATTTAATATTTCAACCCTTTTTGAAATATCTAAATATTTTCTAAAATATTCATAAGTATCAGTAAAATCGTCATGGTCCCAAAATATCTCTAAAATGAGAATAAAAAAAAAATATATATAATTCTGATTTTATTTTTTTTTTTTTTTTTTTTTTTGAATATATTAATCATTAAGATGTTATAAAAAGATGGTTTTTAAAACCTGGTGTGTCTAGCATGTCTGTATTCATATTTATATAAAATCTATTAACAAATAATTCTCCAATTTTTTTGCTTATATCATTTTTTTTTAATTGAATCTTCCCTGTTCTAGCTAAGCATTCTTTTAAAATATAAAAAATTATTAAATATATATATTTATATAATATATATGACAATAAAAAAAAAAAAAAAAATCTTTAGATTTAATAATAATCTTAAAAAAATAAAATTACCTGGTATACCCTTTGTTTTATCGATGGTATCATCAACCACATTTTCAAAATACGATAACTTTACACTCTTAAATAAATACAATCATATTTAGATATATATATATATATATAAAAAAAAAAAAAAAGCAATTTTATTTTTTTAAGGTTATAACTAATAAAACACATATTTTTAATTATTCATAATTATTTTTACTTGTGCAAAAGCATATGAATAACTTAATTTTTCAAAAATGTCCTTTGTGTAAATATAAATTATATCATTCTTTATCTTAAAAGAACATTCAGGCATATCTTTATTTTTAGAATCACTTAAATCATTAGGAATGCTCATAATATAAAACATACTGTCTAATTCATTATTGTTTTCTGTATATGCTTCACTTAAGTAATCTTTTAAGTTCATAAACAAAATCTAAAAAGATAAAAAAAGTACATAAATTATTAAAAAAAAAAAAAAATTTTATAAAGATAACAATAATAAAAATCGTCTTCATAATTTTTTAAACTAATAAATAAAAAATTATTCTTAAAAATTTAATTTATTGTATACAGTTCTATTAATACCAACAAAAAAAAAAAAAAAAAAAAAATAGAAAAAAGAAAAGAAAAGAAAAGAAAAGAAATGATTTTAATTTAGTTACTTCTTTCTCTTTTATATTAAAATCCCATAGAACGATACAACCAAAACGAAATAAAAAAAAAATTTTTTTTTGTTCAAATGCAGAACAAAATATTACTTCGCTATATACTTTTTTTATTCTAAAAAAAAAAAAAAGAATAATTAATAATATTTATATATATATATAAATGTTTAAAACTACAGTTAAATGAAATAAACATTTTTTTAATTCTTCAAATATTTTTTTTTTTTTTTTTTACTTGATAAAATCACTATTTATATTATATGTTTTAAAATCTTTTATGAAAGCTGAAAAATGCTAAAATTATAAAATTTTTAAATATTAATTTTTTTTTAAATGTTTCAAATATACAATAAAAATGTCATAAAAATTATATATATGTATTATAAAAATAAATTTTTTTGAAGTAGCTTAATGTCATTATAATACAATATAGAATTAAGTATGTGAATTACAAAATCTGTTCCCAAACAGCAGGCAATAACAATTCCAGTTGGTTCAATATTTTTCTAAATTAAAAATGAATATATAATATTTTAAAAATAATTACATAATTTTTAGAAATCATATGTTTACCTTTTTTTTTAAAATGTCTAATTCATTCTGCTTATCAATTGGTAATTCAAGTTTCTGAAAATTATAAAAAAAAATTTATTATTCTAATATTAAAAAAAAGTTTATATATTAATATATTTATTTATTTAACTTTTTGAAGAGTATTTCCCAAAATTGACAGAGGTTTTGTCTTATCTAAAATATTCTATTAATCAATATAAATTACAAAAAAAAAAAAAAAAATTACTTCAAAAATATAACTATATATTTTATATAAATTTATAAACATTTAATCTATAATTTTACTAAATTGTGCTTAAATCTTCTATTTTCTTTTCTAAAATATTTAGATGATAAGGTGTTTTCCTATAAAAAAAAAAAAAAAAAAAAGAATTAATAATTTTTAAAACATTAAAAATGTAAAATGTTATAAGAAATAATTAATATAATAAGTGAAATGAGTAATAATTATGTATTTATATTACATTTTCCGATGATGAATTATTTTGGCCATTGTACCTTATGTGTAATTTATCGTTTTTTTCATCTTCATCTTTTAATTGATCTTTAAAAAGTACATACATATTATTACAACATATAAATATTACTTAAAGCACTTCTTTTTATTATTACAAAAAAATTAATATATTATCATTTTATAAATATAATTATATATATACATATTATATATATACGTATATATATTTACATTTTAAATTCTATAAAAATATAAATATATGTGTATATATATTTACTATGTATGCATATTTTACTTTAGTTTTTTTTTTATTTTTTTTTATCTTTTTTCTTTATTTTAAAATAAAAAAAAAAAAAAAAAATAGCATTTGGGTTCATGCTACAAGAGTAGAGGATTTTTTTTTTTTTTTTTTTTTTTTTCACTTCGTGCATCATTTAATTATTTTACAATAATGCAGGAATTTTTTTAGTTTTCATATTTATATATTTTTTTAAATACTTGTAAAATATTTATGAAAATATGTAAATTTTAGAAAACATTTTAATTAAAATTTTCTTCTTTTTTTACTTTTTATATTGTTGTTAATACAAAAGAAATTATGTTTTTTATATTTTATTTTTTGTTGTGAACATTTATTATGTTCGTTTTGTAATTTTTAAAAATAAGGCTTTGTTTAATAAAACAAAATACACTTCGTATAAGTTGTATACATATATATATATATATGTATATACAACATTAATAAATATTTAACATTTTCTAATAGAGGAAAAACGCTAGTATTTTTTTCATTATACTTTATAACCTTCTCAGAAGATTGAAAAATAATAAAATTTTAGAATTAATACTTATATTAATAGTAAAGTACTAGAAATATAAGTTACATGAGTTTTATATGTGTGTCTAGATTATACAATTTTTTCACTAATAATAAAAATAGAAATTTAAAAGTATTAATATTTTTATATTTCTTTAATTTTTTGTTTTAAAATTTTAAATAAATGTAATATATATATACCTTAAAAGAGATTAATTTTTATTATGTCTGTCTTATTTTTTTTTCTTTAATATAATTATTAAAAATCGTTTTTGATTGTTAAAAAATATAAATATAAAAACTTTCAATAAATTATAATTATTTCCTTCCTATAACTTTTAATTATCAAAATTTGAAAAAGTAATATTACATATAACAAGAGATTTATATATTTTTTCCTCCTCTTTTTTTTAGTGTTTAATTCATAATTATATTTAATCAATCTAAAAATAACCTAAAAGGATTTAGGAAACATTTTTTTTTTTTTTTTTATTAAAAGGTATATCAAACTTTAATAGTTACATAAAAAAAGGAAAAACAAAATTTTAAACATATGAAAATCTAAAAAATACGTTATAATAATGACATTTAATAAATAAAATAAAAATATAATATATAAAATAAAATAAAATAAATAAATAAATAAAAAAATAAATAAGTCAAATTAAATGATTAAAACTAAAACCTTATAAAATATTCTTTTAAATATGTCATAAAATCAAAAAAAAAAAAAAAAAAACACACGCACACATATATAAATAACAAACATATAATGTATCTATTAAAAATTAATATTAATTAAATGCATAAACTAAATAAAAATAAATTAAAATAAACTAAGAGAATATAATAAAACATTCTTCTCATAACTCATATGAAATATATGAATATAATTTAGAAAGAAGTCTAATAACTCTGTTAATATTTTTAAATCCATATTATTATTTAAATTGGATACTTTAGACTTATACTTCTTTTTTTTTTTACGAGAAAATGCTTATAAAAGTACATTTATATTAATATCTTATTAGTTTTTCATTGATATTTAAATTTTCTTTTTTGATTTCCATCATATCTGCATAATAGAAACATTCCAACATAATATTTTTCATTTTTATTATTTATTTTACTAATGCAAAATTTCGAGTTAGGGCTACATGAAGATGCTTTTACTTTTTCTAGATCCTTATCAAAAGAAAAAGTAAAACCTAAAAAAATATTGTCATATTTATTTATATAGATATCGGAGCAACTTCCACTTACATCGGTAGTTACATTTTTTTCAGAAATATATGTTACTTGTAAGGATGTAATAGTACGAAAAGACAATGGTACACAGAATCCCCACAATAAATAATCCGAATTATTTTTAGTTTTATCTATAGAACATTTACTATCACCAACGTTACATGGTTTAACCTTTATTTTTTCTAAATTTTCTTTCTTTTTTAGTTTCATTTTAAATCCAAATGCTAAGGTGTTTCCTTCAGAGCATTTTATATCTAATGAATTTTCTTTTGAACTTACACTCTCTTTGTAAATAGTTTCAAATTTTATAAAATTATGTTTTACACAATACATCCAACCAAAACTGATAATATTATCATTTTTAGTTGTATATGAGCATGAAATATCATATTCTCCTTTATTATGACATGGATGAATTTTTAGTCTTGGTTCTTCATTTTTAAGATTCTTTAGCTTTTCAGAAGTGTCATAAGAAAAAATAAACCCAGTACTTTTAATATAGCCAATGGGACAGCTTAAAATTAAAGATCCTTTACCTGATCCTGTAATTTGTTTTCCTTCTGAAAAAACATCTGTTATATTTTGAGAGAGATACAAATTTTCTTTATCTGTTCCATATAGGTTACTATAATATAATAATGCAATGTTATAAGATTCCTTCTTATTTTTACGTATAAAGGAACTTAATGAAACTAAATCAAGATAAACAGGAACATAATTGGAGTAAATGGAATTTTTCCAAATTTCATATGTTAGTTCATTCCATTTTTCATCAAAAAAGTTGCCTCCCCTAATATCTAAATTCATTTCTTTCGTATTTTGAATTTTTTTTTTTATTAAATCATGTTTTCTACTTATTTTCATCTTAAGGATATCTTGCAATACTAATGGTGCTTTAAATATATTTAAATATGTAACATTTCCAATATAATATTTATATTTATATATATTTATTTCTTCTGATTTTTCCATTGTAATTTCTAGTGAATTAAATGATTTTCCTCCAAAATGAGCTGATATTAATAAATGCGTTCCATATTTTTGAAAAAATTCAATCCATGGTTTTATGGTATTTAAACAATGTTCATTGGAAGAATCATAAAGATATAATATTTTTGAGCATTTATTTTCTTTTTTTTTTGATAAAACAGGTAATTTTTCTGTATCTAATAAAAAATCTTTATTCATAGTTTTTGTAGATTCTCCTAAATTAAGTGTGGCATAACTGTGTAAACATGTATTTTGTACTACTGCATATTTTTTTTTCTTTATCTCTAAATCTATAAAATAATTTGAATATGGCATAGATGCTGAAAAGGGTCTTATATTTGCATCCAGATCATCAATATTTATGTTTTCCATTGCTAGATCCATTACATCATTAATGCCTTTTATAACTTTTAAATATTCATCTTTTTTGCAAGCAACATTTTGTATCACATTTATAGTGTTCCTTGTATCAAATATTACTTCTCTAAATCCAGGATCTTCTATAAGTTCGTTATTTGGTAATGGATATCCAAACAAAATATCATATCCTTTTCCTATATATTTGCTAAATATTTCATTCTTGGAATTATTTGTTTCATTTTTTACGTCATAACAAAAAATAGAAGGAAATATATAAAAAAAAAACAAGCATATCCATGTTGTAAAAATATGGATGTTTAAACTATATTTCATTTTAAAAGCATAAATTTTATTAACATTGAAAAATAAAAGATATATAAGATATGTATATATTAAAACTTATATATTTAATAAAATTACCTTTAAATTATTTGATAATAAGCATCTCAAAAAAAAAAAAAAAAAAATGATATCATAGCTAGTAATAAACGAAGATAAGAAGAAAAAAAACACTATACTTTTTTAATACTTAGATACATTAATACATTTGTATAAAAAGTAATTTTTAATGAATGTTCAAACTTTGTCTCAAAAACATGTTTACAGAACAAACTTTTAACTTAGAAAAAGAAAATACAAAAGTATGGTTTGTTTTTTACACAAGAAAGTAATTCTAAAATAATTTTAAGATATAATGTAAAACTATTCTATAAGCTTCTTTAGCTTTTATTTATTAATAGATGTCTTTTTTTTTTTTTTTTTTTCTCCTTTGAAGTAAAATACAACTATTTTTTCATTTATAACAAAAAAATTTAAGTGAACTCATATAGAATAAATAATTTCCTTAAAAATATATTACATTTTAGCCTTAAAATATAGCTAACCATAAAAAAATATGACTTGTTAATAAAAAATTAATAATATATGCATATATATATATTATCGCCTTATGTGTGTAACAAATTTAAATTATTTTAGTTATATCATTAATATTTATAAGTTCAATTGTTATCCTTTTCTTTAAGTTATTATAATGATTTTCGTTTAACTACATATTTTTATAGTTATTATTTAAACTATATATATAATATCTTATTTCGCTCAAAACTTTTGATTTAAACAATTTTAAAAAAAAAATAAAATAATGTTTGTGTTTTATTATTAATATAATCCTTATGTAAACTAACAGGTTCATATTCATAAAAATAAAAAAGTAGTACATTAATGTAAAATCAATTTGAAAATTTTTAAATAGTAAATTATATATTTTATGATTTAAAATCTACATAATTTTTAGTTTTCTTTATTATTATTAATTATTTTTTAATAGTTACACAAATACATGTTTAAAAAATAATCCATAATTATAAAAATTAGAATGTTAACATGTTCTTCAAATAATATATATATGTGAATAAATAAGCAAAATATAGAATTGAAACACTGAAAGTATTAGAAAAGTGACTTATTATTTTAACATAAAATAATAAAATACACGCAAAGAAAAAATTAAAAAAAATTAACAATAGTAACAGAATCATTTATAATTTATTATTTTATAATTTCATAAATTAAGTAAATTTACAAAAAATTGCTTTTTTTTTTCCAAGTTCATATTTTTCCAAATTTTGAAGGGTATTAAATGTACATCATTAAAAAATATTTTAAAATATTGTAATTGAGCTATAGCTGGTTTTGTTAAAAATTTGGTATCAAATATGCTCGATATATCACTTGAATTTAAGTCAGTTTGTAATTTATTTATTGTAGTAAAATAATAATTTTTCGTTCCATATAAGATAGCCATTTTATTATTATCTTTCAAATTTTTTACAAATATATAGTGAGTATATAGAAAAATTGAGTTTTTATTTGTTGTATCGATAAATTTAAAGTAGTAATTTCTTTGTTTTATACTCTGTAGTATTTCATAAATTTCTCTTAGTGAATTTTGGTGGTAAATCATTTCTCTTTTCATGTGTTCACTTTCTATGAAATCACTGGATTTTTGAAATAACCCTAAAAAATAAGTAGATATATAATAATTATTGACTGGAATTTTTTTTAAAAATAAGTTGCTTACGTCTGTAGAATATATTAAAGGAAAAAACTTTTTAAGCATACAATTATTGCTACTATCTTTTTTTTTTATTTTTTCAACTCTTTTGAAAATGTCTATTATATATTTAGTATCGAAATTATATAAATTGGCTTCCTCCTTTCTTAAATAATAATAATGATATACGAACTCTGTGATAAATGTTAGTATGATTGTTGTATACATATCTATCTCTATTTGCATATCTTTTATTTTTTTCAAATTTTTATCATATTTATATTCATGGTTAATAATTTTTTTTTTTTCTAATTTTTTATTTTTTAAAGAAACTAAAATATTTTCTTTCTTATTAAAATTAATGGTATCATTTGTATGTATGTTTCTAGAATTCTCTTTTCCGTGAATATTTTTATCAAATTTTATTAAATATGGATCAAAAAAGCAAAAAAATTGTTGTATATTTAGATATAATTTACTTGTTAAAAAACTATCATAATTATTGTTTATTAATATGAAATAACAGCAAGAATATATCATATATTTTAGTTCATCCAATTCTAATTTATCACTATTACTTTGAATAATAAACATACTTTTTAAGCAATTATAAACTAATTCTTCATCATTTATTGACATAAAATTCATTATTTGAATGATATCAAATAAATTTTTTAAACTTATGTTACATAATTTATAATGTTTTGTATTTTTTAAGTATCCTTTCATTAAATTATAATTTGTAGTATCACTACAACTAGAAAGAAATTTTGTTAATTTGATTTTTAATAAACAGAAAATTGGCTTGCATATTATATTTTGTTGAGTGAAAATTTTTAATAGAAAAATTAGGTGGTTCATACCAAAACTTGAGGAGAAATATAAAATTTTTTGATTTAAAAAAATTCTAAAATATTTTGAAAAAGGAATAAAATTATTCATAAAAAATAATAATTTAAGAAAATCATTTGATGTATAAGTTGATATAGTTCTGGGTAATGATACTAAAATTTTCGTTATTAGAGAATTATCATTATAATTAAAAAAAGATAGAACATTTAAACAATCTAATAATACATTAGTTTTATATTGACTTAAATTTTTTTTTATATTGTCTATTAAATTTTTAAATAAGAAACTATTAAAATAGTTCAAATTTTTTAGTGATATTAAAATAGAACTTATTTCCAACGGTTTTAAATAATTACTTCTTAGAATTATAATCCTTAATATGCTATTATATATGCAAATATGTTTGTACCCATATTTTGACAAAATAAATAAATGCTTGTGAATTTGCTTTGTAAAATAATATAGGTTTCTATTTTTATAAAATAAATTATTCAACATCTTTCTTTTATTTTCTGTAATTATACTTTTAAATTTTTTATCACTATTTTGATTTTCTAACATTTTCGTTATATTTTCCATTTTGTCATATTTTGACTCCTGTGATATTTTAATCATTAAATTTTCTTTTTTATTATTTTTATTCTCAACTAAATTTTTATTTTTCTCATTTAGAATATAACACAACAAAATATTTGCATGATTAGCATAAAAATGAGAAATAAAGTTCATTACAGTTTCATTATACAAATTATTCTTCGCTAAAAAGTAACCTATATTAAAATAATCCATAAATTTGAACTTATTTATATTTAAATTTATATAATAATTTACATTTTTTTCAAATTTATTCGTAATAAGAAGTGGTACATTTAAAATATCTATTAAGCAAATAAACTCATTAATATGCATACTCATTAAATTGGCATCATCAAATATTTTGTTAGTAATATGTAATATTAAAAAAGGATTTAACATATTGTTATTTTTATAAATATGCAATATAAATATTAACTCATTTATATTATAACTATTTATGTCTGCAACAATGGTAAACATTAATACTTTTAAGATATAATATTTTGCTTTATTACCACCTAACAAAGAACTGTTTAAATATTTTAATATTTCCCTTTTATTTTTAATTGTTATAATATTTTTTATGTTCTTATATTTAAATATATTTTCATAATCTAGTTCTTCAATATGTATATTCAATTTTGACATGGTTTCCTTTTCAATATTTCTTAAAAATATAGATCTGTTATATTTAATTATTTTTTTTTTTCTTTTTCTTTTTTTTAAAAAGTTTTCTCCACTTTCTCCTGTTGTAATTTCCAACTTATTATTGTTTTCTAAAAATTCATTTAAATTATTAATACAGTCTATTTTTTTATTTTCTTCATTAGAATAGCTACCTCTTTTGTTATTATCGCTATATTTTTTAAAATCATTATTATTTAAAGAATTATCATCATTCCATTTTTTTGGGACATTTATTTTACTTGAGTAATATTTTTTGTTTACTTTTATTAAGATTCTAGTAATTTTTAAAATGATTTTGTTCGCCACTATTACCATTATTACATAATAATTTTATAAAAATTTTAGTTACTATAATTCATCTTATTTTTTATTTACATGTTTTTTTTTCTTTCTCCTTCATCTTATTTAATTCTTTTTTTGAAGTATTTTATTTATAATAGGATAGAGTGTACATATCTATATAATTTTGGTTGTAATAAATGCTATCATCTGTGAATCCTTACATATTATAATACTTTGTAATCTTTTTAAAAAATTATGTAATAACATATATTTAGGAAATATGTTAGACTTATTTTTGAACAAGAAAATAATAAAAAAAAAACATTAAAATTTATTATAAAAAAATTTTATATCATGTACTTCAAAATATTTTCATTTAAATTTAAAACATAAATTGGATAATAACTTTTCTTTATATTTTTATGATTTATATGCTTTTTTTTTTTTTTTTAAATGTTCGTTAAATAATAAACAATTTATTGCAATATATGTAAAATGAAACATCCTAAAAAAAAAAAGATATTTGTTATACAAAAACAATTTAATTTTATTCTTAATTTTGTGGAATTTTGATTTCAATTTATAAGATAGTACATAGATACTTATAGTTTTTTTTATTTTTTATAAAAATTTCTGTAGTTATTTTTCATAATTTTTTTTTTTTCCTTAAGTTTACTTTAAATGATTTCTTATTTGCTTTATTAAATAAAATAACTAAAAAAGGAAAATTTTTATTACCTTTAATTCATAGTAAAATATTTTCATTTAACTTTAAATCTATATTTTTTCTACATATAAAATACCGAATTGTTGAACTATATTAATAAGATGTATTTTTTTTTTTTTCCACTTTATTCTTTATAATTTAGGGAATATTTCATACAAAACAATTAATAAAATTCAATTATATATATTCAAAAAAGAAGAAACATGCAATGAAAAATAACATTAAAAAATAATATTATAATTTATAAAATGTAAAAAAGAAATTATTTTGATTTAAATATAAATATAATAAAATATATGTTATAAAATGTTAATATAGGTTAGCATTGGTAGTAAATATTAGGAATTATAATGAGATTTTAAAAATTCTATTTAAATATTAAGAATTATATTGAAATAATAAAAAAAAATATATATATATATTAAAATTTTAAAAATTACAATAAAACAATAATATTACAAAAAAGTATGAAAATTGAAAATTATTATTAATTATAAAGAATGATTGTTAAAAAATCTGTTAACTAAAATCAATAAGAGTATATAAAAAGTAATCAATTAAAAATATATAATATTACAAAATATATGTCTTTTTCTTATTGTTCATTTTTAAAGAGAAGAACAAATAATATAAATTATAGGAACATGTATTTCTTGGTTATTTATTTCTTTAACACGAATTTTTAAATCACAGACAGAACTTCCAATAGGGCAAATTAAGTAATCAGGAACACTTGATGAAATATAATCAACTGCAAATCCTGCAATAATAAATTTTCCTTTTGAGCATTTTAAACTGATAATAGTAGTATCATTTAAGTAAATTTTCTTGGTATAAGATTTTGATTCTAAAGTTTCTATTAATTTTTTTTTGCTGTTTGGAAAACAATTGATCCAAAGAAAACTTTGTGAATTTTCATCTACATTTTTACTTTTGCAACTTTTTTTATTGCTTTTACATGGTTCAATACTAATATTTGAGCTAATAGATTTTTGAGTTGTAATTGAAAATCCAAAACCTATCTTCATTTGAGGTGGACAAGTTACTTCTCCTTTTCCATTAACTACTTTTTTTATTTGTTTTATTTCGTTAATGTTTTCATAACTACATAAAATCCAACCAAATTCAAAGCTTCTATCATTTTCTATATTTATTCCACTTGAACATTCATTGGAGGATGGGCATATGTGCATTGTAGTATTATCACCGTAAATCTTTTTTTTATTTGTAATGATAAAGCCACTTATAATTTTATCTTCTTTTTTACATTTAGATGATATATTGAAATTTACATTTTTATCTATATATTGGTTCCATTTTTTTATGTACATTCTATACAAGTCTTCCTCACTTTTATCTAACTGGAAATTGTATGGATTATAGTTAGAATAACTTAAATTGGAATAAAACTCTAATGCCTCATAGTATGCAACCTTTCCATCTTTTGAAATAATAAATTCAGCAAAGGGAATAAAAATTAATTTAACTGGCTTAGCTAAGTTTCCTTTTATGGAATCTTCCCATTTTTTATAAGAATTTTGTTTTATAGATTTTTCAAATATTATTTTATTTCCTCCGTTTAACATTAAATCCCTTTCTTTAATATAAATAATTTTTTCTTTGGATATAATAGAACCAAAATATAAGTTAGAATTGCTATTATAAAAAGGGTTTAGTCTTCTCTTGTATAATTTAATTTTATGAGAACTGTATTTTATGTTTTCATTTTCCACATATAAATTATTTATAATTATACCACCAAAATAAGCTTCTGATACTAAATGTGTTCCATATAAATTAAAAAATGTGATCCACGGGGTTATAGTTTTTAAACAATTTTTATTATATTTATTATACTTATAAAATTGAACATTACATTTATATATGTCACCTTTTATATCTTGATAATTATTTCCTAACTCATTCAATGTACTTAAAAAAAATGAATCTAAATCATCACTGATAACTTCATGTAATGAAGCAAAATATTTAGAGCAAATTTTTTTATCTATAATTATTGAATTTCCGTTGTTGATTTTTTCAACTAAGAGTTTATAATAATTAGAAGCATTAAAAGGATAAATTTCAAATTGAGATGGGAATTTATAACTTTTATATTCATTATTTATATCACTTAATTCATTGATTATATTTGGTTTCTTAGAATGCAAACATTTTATTTTTTTGCGTTTTGATACAGTATAATATAATTTCGATTTTTTTTTTTCATCATCTATTAACATATCATCTAATTCTATTTTATCTTTAAGGATATATCTTTTGTATCCCAAATCTGTTACAAATAGCGGATCTCCTAGAGGATTTCCCTTGATAATATCATATGTCATCCCTAAATAGCTAAAAAAATATTTTTTTTCGAAATTTTCGGCATCTTCAGAATAAAAACTTGTATTAAATATATTTATGTTCGAAAGATTGTACACGGTCAAGTGAATCAATAACGCAAAGACAAATAAGGCCGAATATTTTAATCCCATATTTATAGAAAACTTTATATATTTATTTAGGTAAATACATATCACAATATAAAATTTTTGGAAATTTTAGATATATAGAAATATTTTAAATAAAAATATAAATTTTTTTTTTACAAAAATGTTTTATAATTATTTAGAAAAAAATAAACAAAATAATAAATAAATAAACTAAAAAAAAAAGAAAAATATAAGATTACTAAAACGATAAAAATGCTATGAAGATGTATTATATCTTTATTTTATTTCTTTATATAAATCTGATAGTTTTCTGAAAAAGAATATATATATAAACAATGATTTAATTAATGGTAAATCAAAACATAGTAATAAATTTATTTAAAATACAAAAAATATTCTTATTAATTATATTCATACAAAATTTACCAAAATCTTTGTTGTGTATATATCAAAAAAAAAGTAAAATAATGTGGCTTAATTGTATAAAGAAAAATAATAATGTAAAAACAAAGACAACCAAAGTGTTGATATATTATATGCATATAGATTATATATATTTATATTTTTTTATTTTTTTTTAAATATATATATATATATATATATATAGGTTTCATTATCTTTTATTTATTTATTATAATTGAAAAAATTATTTTTATAAAGTAAAAATGTAATATGAAAATGTTTTATAATCATAGTAAGAACATTTCTTTTGATTATCTTTACCAATTGTTTACTTGTTACAATTCAATTTGTTGTAATCTCAAATATTTATTGTTTGATCATAAAATTATGAACAGTTAAGAAACAAAAATAAGGTTTTTTAAAAAAAAATTAAAAAAAAGGCTTATTACAAAATGTGTAACCATAAATTATTTGAAATTTTAAAAATTAAATGATTAATAATAAATAGTTCGTTTTTATATGTATACAAATTTTTACATCAATTGTATCTTTATGTCAAGGAAACTATTAAAAAAAAAAAAGAAAAAAATTTGTCTTGATCCTTCAGAAATTAAAATATCACTTTTTATCCCCTAATGAGTAAATAACTAAAAAGAAAAGAAAAAATATTTTAATGAAAATTACACAAATATAAAAAATAAATAAGATGAAATTTGATGACCTATTTTATTTTACATATTTTTGATACATGAAAAATATATTAAATGGAGCAAAATCATATGTAAACACATCTATATCGATACATATGATAATTTACTTTCACTCATTTATATAAAAATTAAAGAAGAAAAATATATAGTATAGAAATAATAATTATATTTCTACGAAAAAAATGTAATAAAATAATAGTGATATTTTATACCTTTATCTTGATCCGTAATTTTAAAAAGCTTGTAACTAACGCGTGGTCCTATTTCTATCATTTCTATTTCTTTTTCATTACTGAAATTATTAATATCAATTTTACTAGATATATAATTAAATACGTCATCATATCCACTCAAGTCTTTTTTATATGCTTCGTTTAATATTTTTTTAAATGATCTTTTCTTTAAATTTGTCACATATTGACGAAAATATATAGTTTCATCATTATTATTATAACAATATAATACTACTCTTCTTGGTTTATGTGAAAAGTCACTTTTAAGATTTACACATGGATACAGGTTTTTCAGAACATTCTGTATTATAATAAGATAATTTAACATATCTGAATTTGCATTATTATTGAAGTTTTTTAAAATGAGTAATGGCTTTAAATTATTATAATTGTGATTTGCATTTTTTGAATATTTGGATTTAACTAAAGAAGAAGTGGTAAAACTTTGAATTATAAATGTTAATGATAACTTTGTATAATTGCTTGTAATGCTGTATAGTAATTTAAAATTTTGAATATAAATACAAATTGTGTATTTATAGCTTAACTCTTTTAATTTTTTATTTAGTTCAGATAAATTTTTTAACTTTTTTATATAGAAAAGAGCACAATATGGAATAAAAAGATCAACTAGCTCTCTACATAAGGTTTTTAATTCTGAATTCATTCCTTTTTTCTTAATGACCATTATATTAGTTTTTTTTATTATTTTTTCATCACTTTCTTTTTCCTCTTGCTTATGTTTTCCATCATTTTTATATTTATTATTGATTTTTATTTCTTTTTTCACTTTATTTTCTTTTTTTGTCACCATTTTAATTTCTTTTTTATTAATTTAAAATACTTTTAAAATTCAAATGATAAAATTATACAAATTTCGTACATATATAGTATATATGTATAAAAACAGTTAAAGGATGAAACATAAAGAAAAATTATTATATATGCATTTTTAAAAGCATTTTAATTAAAAATAAGCTTTAATAAATCTTTATATATATACATGTATATAAGCAATATTTTTAATAATTGTTTGTAATAGAGAAGCACAAAAATATGTATTTCTGTTTTTATTTTAATAAAACATTTTCTCTTTTTTTAACAAACATTATGAAAAATTTTTTTTTTTAATTATTCTTTTTTCATATGTTTCTTTTTAATATAATTTTAATTAAACAAGAATATAAATTTTTAATTTGATTCATTAAATTTATATATATATATATCATTTAACATAGCTTTTTGTAAAGAAATATTACTAAAAACAAAAATTTTAAATAGCAAACTTTTATGTTTTTTTATAAAAAAGTAACATTTATATCTTAAAGTAAAGAAAGAAGAAAAAAAATTAAATATATAAAAATATGTTAAATTAAAAAAATTTGAAATATTTTAATCTATAATTTTATATAAAAAGAAAAAAAAAATAATAAATAGAATTAATTAGATACTATTTAATGATATATTGCAGACATGTAATAAAACATAAATATGTTTTCATGAATTTATAATTTTAATATAAAATAATAAAATGATTATTTCATAATTTAAAACTAATGTATTAAAAAAAAAAGATAAATTAAAAAATAGAAAAAAAAAAGAGAAATTGTAAAAATTGTCCTTTTAAAGTTCATTAACTTTATTAAAATGATTTTAGAAGTTGTACCATTATATAGTCACAACTTTTTTAGTACATTGCTAATAATTAAAGATTTGGAATTATTTAAAAAAGATTATGGATTAAATGATACATTGCAAAATGCAAACGAAGAAAAATTGGACCATTTTTTATCTAATTATGAAAATAATGATTTAAAAGGAGATAATTATGAACATTTATATAATTATGATTACTTAAACAACAAAAATGATTTTTACTTAAATAAAAAAGATAAGAATATATATATTCTTATAAATTGTGGATGGGATGATAATTTTTGTATAAACGATATAAAAAATATTTTAAGGTAAAAATAGAAGTTTTAAAAGTATTTTCTATATTATATATTTTTATTATATATATATATATATATTACTTAATTTTATGTATGTTTATATATATTTATGCATTAAAATGTTTAAAAGAAGCAGTTACATAATTTTAAATAAAAATATTTTTATAGGATTTGTGATTACATTGACTTTATTATTATAACTAATCACAGTTTAAATTATGTTGGTTGTCTACCATTAATTTATATGGAATTATTAAAAAAAAAAAAAAAAGTTACTATAATATGTCACGAATATATTCAGTCTTATAGTAAATATGTTTTATTAAGTTATCTAAAATGTAATAAAAGTTGCAATTTTTTTAAAAAATTTAATGAAAATGAATATTTAAAAGTATTAAATGATTTGTTTCAAAACATTACAACACTCGAATATAGAGAACATTTTGTTTTTAAAAAAGTTATATGTAAAAAAAAAAATATTATTTGTATACTTCCGATATATTTCATAAATAATGGAGATAATATAGGTTCTTCTGCTGTTATAATAAAACTCTTTAACTATAAAATTTTATATTCAATAAATTTTAATATAGAAGATTATTCCTTTATTGAAAAATCAGAAGTGATAAAGCAATCAGACGTTTTTACATATATTAGCAATTTTCATTATTCAAATAAAAATTTTACTAAAATGATAGACTTAAAAAATATTTTAAATATAGTAAACAAAACTATAAACAATTTAGGATGTGTTCTTTTTCCAGTTGACATTGATAGTTAAAAAATTATACATAAAAATATATATGTTTATATTGAAATTTTTATAAATAAATAGCATTTTTTTTTCCTTTTTTTTTTTTTTTTTTTAGGTATATTTATTGATCTTCTATTTCATATTAACGCTCTCTTAGAAGTTTGTTCACAAAGATATGCACTATTATTTCTATGCCCCTATTCGTAATTAAAATAATTTTTTCTTTTTTTTTTTTTTTTTTGTTTTATTTAATTATATTTTACTTTAATAATTCAAACAAATTTTTTTTTTTTTTTTTTCCAGAGAAAATTTTATAAGGTTGTTGTTTACGTCTTTAACATATATGAATATACATATCAAAAATAACTTCCATAAAAATAGAATAAATTTATTTAAAATAAAAAATTTAATTTGCTTAAAGAATTATAATGATTTTAAAAAATATGAAGATGGATATTATGTCTTATTCTCTTTTCCTTCTACCTTAAACAATGATTCAGTAAAAAGAATATTATCTTCATTTCTTACAAAAAAACAAAATGTTATAATTTTTACTAAAAAAAATTATTCAAATAGTTTTTCAAATAGTATATGTAATTATATATATTCAAATAAAGATAAAAGCAGTAGAGATTTTTTCAATTTTTCCTTCATTCAAAATATAAAGTTTAATGATAAAAAATTATATGAAATTTATTTGAAAGAAAAAAATAACATTGAAAATGAAATTTTAAAAAAAAAGAGAGAAAAAAGAAAGACTAAAAAAAGAAACGTTAGAAAAAGAAAACAGTTAAATTTTATTTTTGAATCTGTTGAAGAAATGATGTATTTGAAAAAAAAAAATAACTTAATTGAAAAAAGGAAGAAAAAATTAAAAAAGAAAAATAAAAAACAAGTAATTGAAGAAAATATTAAAATTAAAAGTCTAAAAAATAAAAAAATTTATCCTAATGGAAGTAGAGGATTATCATTTAATGATTTTAATACTTTTGTTAACATTAATTTATCCCACTCAGAAAATGATCAAAAAGAAAACAAGGATTTTCTTATAAGTGAGAAAGATAATATTTATTTAAATAAGAATAGTGAAAAAAACAAAATGGATGATTATGTATATGATTATAAAGGTATTATGTTAGGTAAAAACAATTGTAAACAAGAAATAGATTGTAATTATTCTGATAAAGATAACATAAGTAAAGATGAAAAGGGTGTTCCATTTGTAAAGAGGGATAAAATAGATTTTTCAAAAAATTTTGATTCTAATGATAAAAATAGGAGTGAAGAAAATAAAATTAATTTGGAAATGGATGAAGAAAATAAAAAAAGAAAAGGATATAATAATGATTGTAAAGGAGATAATAATAACAAATATAATAATAATGATCACAACCGTTATGAAAAAAAAAGCGATGATACGGATGCAGATAATTGTAATGATGATGATAATGATGATGATGATGATGATAATGATGATAATGATGATAATGAAGATAATGATGATGATGATAATGATAATGATGATGATGATGATGATGATGATTATAATGATGATGATGATGATGATGATGATGATGATGATGATAATGATTATGATGATGATGATAATGATGATGATGATGATGATGATGATAATGATGATGATGATGATGAAAGTGAAGATGATGAAAATGAGGATGATGAAAATGAAGATGATGAGAATAATAGTAATAGTAACATTAATTATTTCAATAGTGAAGAAGATATAAATAATAGCATAAATAAAAAAACATTTTTAAAAAGTGATAAAAGTTCTTTATATCTTATTAATAAAACTGAAAATATTGAACAAATTAAAGGTGAGAATATGAATGTAAAGGATTTTGATAAACTATATGATTATGAAGAATATAAAGAAAATGAATATAATTACAGAGTTAATAAAAAGAATAACAAAGTATATGGTCTTGAAGATGATGAAATTAAAAATGATATTGATATTAATGAAAACATATATAAGGTATACAAAGATAGTGAAAAAAATTACGATGAACTTGTTAAAAATTTAAATAAACAAATTTTAGAAAATGATTATGAAGAAAGTGGAAAAATATATTATCCAGATTTAAAAAGAGTTAATCAAATTGTAAATATTAACAAAGAAAAGAAAAACACAAATATAAAAATAGAACAAAACAGTGATGATAATGATATGGGAAAATTAAATAAAGATTATGTAACGAATTATATTGAAAATTGTAAAGAAGATAATACTTCGATGTCAATAAGAAAGGATATATATGATTATTATGACTCAGAAAAAAATAGTAATAACGAAGAGAAAAATTATGTAAAAAAAGAACATGAAGAAATGAAAACATTTACTAACGTTGATGAAGAGAAAAAAAGCAATTCCAAAAAAAAAGATATTTTTGGATATTATGAACTCAATGAAAAAAGGAATAAAAAAAAAAGTGCACTAATAAAAGAAATTAGTCTAAATAATGTATTTAGTAGTGGTTATAAGGAAAACAAAAATGCAAAAATAAATAAAAAGAAGCTGTGGAAACAGAGATTAGTTGATTACTTAAAAAAAATTCCTAAAAAATCAAAAGAACAAGAAATTTCAATTTATATAGATTGTGTAATTAAATCTTTTAATATGGAAAATTATGTTAATCAAAATACTTTGAGAACAATTTTATGTTTAATGAAACCAAAAAATTTTATATTACTTCCAAGCTGTAATAGTTTTTTTTCTTTTAATTTTGAAATGCTATTACACTCTTCAATAAAAAATGAAAAAATAAATTTTTACACTTTTTATTCACCCAATTTTTATGATACAATTAATAAAAAAGATCTATTTTATAAACGTTATTTTTGTCAAAGAGCATCGTCAATTAATTCAGTACAAATATCTTTAAATGTTAATTATGAAAATGTGTATATAAAAAGTATATATAACTTATTAAATGCAGCTAATTATGGTGATAAATTTAATGTTTTTAAAGTTAAAGCTAACATAGTAGAAAAAAACGTTCAAAAGCCTTCTCATTTAAGTATTAAAAGGTAAATGATATTTTTTTTTATTAAATATTTTATAAATTTTTTTTCTTTAAAACTACTTGTTATCAAAATAAAAGAACAAAGGAATATTTATAATATGTATTATATATATATATGTATGTATATATATATGTATATTTTTTTTTTTTTTTTTTTAATAGAAGAAAAAGGTTTATAAATGAACACAGTACTTTTTGGAGCGAATATAATGATGCAAATTACATACTGTGTTTAGCAAATTGTAGTGATGAACTAGAAGAAGAAGAAAAATCAAAAGATGATATTTGTGATAACATAAATGAAGATATGAAAAAAGAAGAAAATGATGAAAAGAAATTTTTAAATTACTATTTAGATAATGATGAATATAATTTAAAAGATGAAAGTAATGAAAATTCCATTATAGAAGTGGATTCTAGTTCAACATCAGAAGTAGATCAGAAAAGTTTTTACCAAAAATTAGATGAAGAAAATAAATTAGATGGGAATATATATATTGGTGATGTAAGTATGCAGACTTTATCAACGTCAATTAATAATGTTTTTCATAATTGTTTGAATTTTACTGACAAAAATCAAATAATAATTAATGGAAAAACATGTGTTAAAAAAGAAAAAGAAAGTGATAATATCATATGGAAGATTGATAGTTCTTTAGATCCATCTTTTTATTTTTTAAGAAATATTTTAAAAGATATGTACAACAACATTTCTATATAAAATTATAATATTTTAACTTATTTTTTTTTTTTTTTGTTAAAAAAATTTAAATTATTCCTTTTCAATACTAATTTTTTTTTTTTTATGTATTTTTAATAAAAATAATGAATGAACATTTGAAATATTGTTATACATTTTATATTACTTATTTTAAATATCTTTATTATCATTTAATAACTGAATGTTAAATTAAGTATTTTTTCTTTTTCTCAAAACAATCTTTATAAAAAATGATGAATATGAGAATAATGTTTCAGGTTTTGCAGAATAAAACATTTATAGTAGATTTTTTTTTTTTTTTTTGTATTATCAATTATATTCTCTTAAATCTCATATTTCTTCTTTATATAAGCCATTGTATTACTTGAAATCAAAATAAAATTTTACACTTGAACAATTTATTATTTATTTTTTTATATTTCTTCTTACAATTATATAAACTTAAATTACAAAAATGCTAAATTTAAGATTAAATGAATTTGAAATATTACTTTCAAAATGCTTTAAATAAAATATTACTTTAAAGTTCCAATAAAATTATTTTAAAAAAAAAAAAAAATAAATAGAATAAAATAAATGAAATAGTTATTTTAAAATTTCATAGAAACAAATTACAAAGTATAAAAAATAATACACATTATAAATATATATATATATATATATTCATAAATAATAAGATCATTAATATAAAACTTAAAATTAATGAAATTACTTAATGATAAATATATTAAAATAAAAACCTATATATTTTACATAATGCCGTTGTGTATACTATTTTTTAATTTACAAAAAAAAAAAAAAAAAATAATAGAAATATATATTTATATAAAATATGCATAATTTTTTTTTTTTTTTTTTTTAATTTTATGATATCAATAGTTATTATATATATTAAAAAATAGAATCTTTAAAAAGTTTAATCAACTTCTTCAACAGTTGGTCCAGTTCCTGTTGGTGCAGCTCCTGGCATTCCACCTGGGAAGTTCATACCACCGGGCATTCCACCTCCTGGCATACCACCTGGCATTCCTCCTGGCATACCTCCAGCTGCTCCTCCTGCGTCTTGATATATTTTAGACATAATAGGTGCACATACTGCTTCAGCTTCTTTTTGTTTAGCTTCATATTCATCTCTATTAGCTAATTGATTCTTTTCTAACCATTCAAGAATTGCAGTAATAGTTTTCATGCAGCTTTCAACTTCTGATGGTTGTAATTTTTCTTTTATTTTTTGATCTTCTAATGAACTCTTAACACCATAGCAGTAATTTTCAAGGCTATTTCTTGCTTCAATTCTCTTTCTATTTTCTTCATCTTCTGCTTTGTATTTTTCAGCATCGTTAACCATACGATCAATTTCTTCTGGTGATAATCTTCCTTTATCATTAGTAATAGTGATATGGTTTTGTTTACCAGTAGATTTCTCTACAGCAGTAACATTTAATATACCATTTGCATCAATATCAAAAGTGACTTCAATTTGAGGTACTTTTCTAGGTGCTGGTGGAATACCATCTAAATGAAATTTACCTAATAAATTGTTATCTTTTGTTAATGCTCTTTCTCCTTCATAAACTTGTATTAAGACACCTGGTTGATTATCAGCATAAGTAGTAAATATTTGACTTTTTTTTGCTGGAATAGTAGTGTTTCTTTCAATTAATTTAGTCATAACACCACCTGCAGTTTCTAAACCTAATGATAAGGAGCATACATCTAATAATAATAAATCTTGAACTGCATTAGATTGATCACCAGATAATATAGCTGCTTGTACAGCTGCACCATATGCAACAGCTTCATCAGGGTTAATAGATCTGCATGCTTCTTTACCATTGAAAAATTCTTTAATTAAGCTTTGGATTTTTGGTATTCTTGTTGAACCTCCTACTAAGACAACTTCATGGACACTTTTTTTGTCCATCATAGCATCTTTTAATACTTTTTCTACTGGTACTAAAGTATCACGGAAGTAATCAATACATAATTCTTCAAATCTTGCTCTACTTACGGTTACACTATAATCAATACCTTCAAATAAGGAGTCAATTTCAATGGTTGCTTGAGTAGAGGAAGATAAGGTACGTTTTGCTCTTTCACATTGAGTTCTTAATCTTCTTAATGCTCTACTGTTTTTAGATAAATCTTTTCCTCTGTTTTTTCTTTTAAAATCTTCAACACAAAAATTTACTAATCTGTTATCAAAATCTTCTCCTCCTAAATGAGTATCACCTGCAGTTGCTTTTACTTCAAAAATACCATCTTCAATTGTTAATAAGGATACATCAAATGTACCTCCTCCTAAGTCAAATATTAAAATATTTTTTTCACCTTTACCTTTTTTATGTAAACCATAAGCAATTGCTGCTGCTGTTGGTTCATTAATAATTCTCATAACATTTAGTCCTGCAATAGTACCTGCATCTTTTGTTGCTTGTCTTTGTGAATCATTAAAGTATGCTGGAACAGTAATGACTGCATTTTTAATTGATTTTCCTAAAAATGCTTCAGCATTTTCTTTCATTTTTTGTAAAACCATTGATGATATTTCTTCTGGGTGAAATAATTTCTTTTCCCCTTGATAAGTTACTTCAATCATTGGTTTTTCATCAACACCTGCTTTTACAGTAAATGGCCAGTGTTTCATATCACTTTGAACAGATGATTCAGTAAATTTTCTTCCTATTAATCTTTTTGCATCGAAGACAGTATTCTCTGGATTTCTAGCAACTTGATTTTTAGCTGCATCACCAATTAATCTTTCAGTATCAGTAAATGCTACGTAAGATGGTGTTGTTCTATTACCTTGATCATTTGCAATTATATCTACATTTTCATTTCTCCATACACCAACACATGAATAAGTTGTTCCTAAATCAATACCGATAGCGATATTTGATTCAGGTAAATTTTGTTTTGTTTTTGCGCTTGCCATTTTGATTTAAAAAATATTTTCAATATTTATATATGTATTTTAATTTTTTATTTAAAAGTAAAATACTCTTTATAAAAATAAAACTTTATAAAAAAAAAAAAAAAAAAAAAAAACTAATTATCGGCTAATAAAATTTTTCTTTTATTTTTTTTTTTTTTTTGAGAAAATGCAAAAAAATGAAAAAAAAAGAAAATATATATACGAAATAAAAGAAAAAAAAAAAATTATAAAAATATATCAAAATAAATAAAAAGAATATTATTTAAATATAATGTATTGTTTATTTTGAAAAAATTTTTAATAAAATAAAGATACTTAATTTTTCATAAAATTTATTTTTTTTACACGATAAATAATTTTGAAAAAAAAAAAAAAAATTTACTTTATCTTATTTTTATTAATTTTTTAGATTCAAAATTTAAGGGACTAAAATTCGTAATTTCAGGTTTTAAAAAATTTTGAAAAAAAAATGCGGGGCCTTTTGGCCCCTTTTTTTTTTATTTTTTTTTTTTGTAGTAATTTCATAATAAGAATATTTATAATTGCATGTTTTTTAACATTTTCATTAAAATACATAATACAGAATAAGAACAAAAATTTTAATAAAAATTATAACATTTTAAATGCATTTTTTGCATCTTAAAATTATATTTTAATATATATTATTTTTACATGTTATTTTAAAAGTGAATTTTTTCAAATTTTTATAATAATCATGAAGATATATGTTTTAAATATTGTTTTACTTTTGAATTATGAATATGTATTTTTTTAGTCCCCATGTTTTTTTCAAGTTTTTGCAAACATGCATTGAAGAATAATTATATTTTAATATATAATTACCTATAAAGACATAAAATTTTAAAGCATTTCAAATTTATACAAGATAATGAAAATTTTTTTTTCTTATTATATTAAAGTAAAAATTTTCATCAAAATAATCAAAACATTTTTTTTTTTTATTAAAGAGATTTTAAAACAAAATGTTTAAAAATATATATACCATATTTTTTTTTTCTTCATTCTTAAAAAGATGTGTAAATATTAAAGAAAAATAACATTTAAAAGTTCCTCTAATCATTAACTATAAAATAAGTTAATTTCTAAAAAAATAAATTTTATGTTATAATAATATTTATTATATGTTAATGCTTTAATAACAGAGAATTAATAATTTAGGTATATTTTATTTTTGTTTCTTACCAAAATTTTTAAATGAATATAATAGTTTAAAATTATAAAAAAATAAAATATCTTGAAAGATTATTTTTCACTTAATTTTTTTTTTGATAAAAATAGGAAATTTTTTTATTAAGTTATTATTTTAAATAAATATTTATTTTAATATTCTTTTTATTTTCATTTCCTTTTAAGAATTGAACTTATATTTATAGAAGTTGTAAGAGTAAAGTTATATTATTCTTTTCTATGTCACTGTAACATCTATTTTAATTTATAAAAAAAAAAATGAAGTAATAAATAAATATTTTAATGCTTCAAGTAGGGAAAAATAGCAAATTGTGAAAAATATATTTTTAATTTACGATTTCGATTATGTTTTTTTTTTTTTTTTTTTGTAAGAAATTTTGCAAATTTATTGTTTTCATTTCTTTTTCTTTATTTTTTTACTTAAATCTAAAGAAATTATTTTATTATTTGATATGGTCATAAAATAAAAAATAGCAAAACATTAAAATAGAATAAAATGTATTAATTTGTATCATATAAAGGAAATTTACAAATTTTTTTTTTTTTTTATTTTTCATTTTTATCTTAAATTGATTCATTAATTTTATTCTTAACCATTTACTAATTACTAATAAAAAAAAAATTCATATTTGTATTTTCACAAAAAAAAAAGTTTTTCTGTAATAATAGAATATAATAATTATTTCTATATATATATTTATCACTTTATGTATTCCAAATATTTCATTCCATTTGTTTAAATCTTTACCAAGAAGTTCTAAGAAATTTCATTAACTCATCAATTTAAGATATAACTCTCAAAAAATATATATATTCATTTTATCTAGAATTTTCTTCTAATTTTATAAATTACCGTTTTTACATGATAAAAATGTAATATTCATAATATTATATAAGAAGAAAAAAACATTCTCAAAATAATGAAAAAAATAATAGTTTTTAACTACATAAAGCAAAATAATTACTCCATTTTAAAGTAATACATAATTGATATCTTCAATATATGTAACTTCGTTTTAAAATAAGGATTAATGAATAAATTTAAAAGAAAAAATATAATAATTTCATTAAATAAAATTAAGTACATCTATATATATGAAAACACAATTATTTTATATTTTTTTTTTTCATGATGATAAATTTAAAAAAAAATTAACAAAAGATTATTTAAAGGAAAAAAGAAAAAAACTATAATTTGATAAAAGATGAAAAAAAAAAAAAAAAAAATAATAAATAGTAATATAAAAAAAATTGTATGTTAACAAGAATTAAACAAAAATTCAAAAAATAAAAAAAAAAAAAATAAAATAAAATAAAATAAATAATATTAATTTAAAAAGGGAAAAAAAAAAAAATAAAATAACCATTTAAATATACAACTTCCAAAGCTTTCTATAAAAAATAATTATCAAAATATGCTATAGTAAATATATAAAAAAAATTGTAATTTTAATATATATTTTTATTTAATTAATAAAAATGCTAAGGAGAAATATAAGATTGAGAAAAGAATATTTATATTTAAAAAAAATTGAGGAAGAAAAAAAACAGTATGCAGAGAAAATAAAGAGTATAAAAGAAAGCTATGAAAAAAATAAAAAAATTAAGAGCCATTTAAAAAATGAAGAAAATGAATTAAGAAAAAAGATGGATTTATATGATGAAAAATCACTTAATAGAAATTTTGACGATGAATATTTTTTTTGCGGTATTGAAAATCCGCGAGTACTTATAACAACTTCAAGAAATCCATCATCCCAATTGGAAAATTTTGCAAAAGAAATAAAGCTTTTAATTCCTAATAGTGAAAAAATAAATAGAGGAAGTTATTTCATTAAAGATATAATAAATTTTGCAAGAAAAAATAATATTACTGATGTAATTATTATACATGAATATAAAGGAATACCAAGAAATTTAATTATTTGTCATCTGCCTTTTGGCCCTACTTTATTTTGCACCATAAAAGATTGTAAGATGAGGCATGAATTTAGTGATCAGATAAATAATATTTCTATGTGTAATCCCCATTTAATTTTTCATAATTTTAATTCAGATTTAGGTAAAAGAATTATGAACATTTTTAAATATTTATTTCCCCCAGTTAAAATTAGAACAAATAAAAGAAAATTCTCAAAAAATAACAAGCAAATTTCAATTGTAAATGATAAACAAAACAAAATTAAAGAAGAAAGTGAAAAAGAAGATGATGAAAATGAATTAGAAATATCTATTAAAAATAGTGAATACTACAATTTGCAAAAGTTTGAAAATAATAGAATTATTACATTTTTCAATAAAAATGATATTATATATTTTCGTCATTATAATTGGAATACTAACGAAAAAAACGAAATAATATTAAATGAAATGGGACCCAGGTTCAGTTTTGTTGTTTATAAAATAAATAAGGAGACACTTGATTCATTAAATGAAGACTATGAATATGTGTATCGCCCTTTTTTAAATTCTAAAAAAACATTATTGTCATAATATTTTTTAAGTTAACATTTTATGTAATTTAATCATGTTTTTAACAAGCTATACATTAACATCCTATTTTTATCTTCAAAATTATACACTATATAAATAGATATACCAAATAGCTAAAATTATTTTATTAATTTTTTTTTTTTTTTTTTTTTTTTTCATATTAACTTAAAATTTTAAATGTTTTAAAATAATATATGTTAAATTTTAAATTAAAATTATATTTGCATTAAAATATTTAATTTGTTCATTTTGTTAATTATTTGTATATATTTATTAGGACATTTATATTTTTTTTCTTTTTATAAATAGTGTATATTTTTCATCTTTAAAATTACATATTTTTGCCATTTTTAATTTTATTTTTTTTTTTTTATTAACATTAATTATAAAATATAAGTGTTAGTTTTTTTCTTCTCGATTATAAGAGATGACACCTATTATATGCCTTTTTTTTTTTTTTTTTTAAAATATTATTGTATGTTATAAAAATAGTATATATGAAAGTTTTTTTAATAAAATAGAATATATATATTAATAAAAAAAAATATTTACTTTACAATTAATATCTCTTTAATAAAAATATTAATTAAAAAAAAAAAAATACTTTATTTCAAAAAAAGGTATATCTTTTTTAGTTATTTTATTATTTTTAATAAATATTAGGAAGACATTAATTTTCTAATTAAATTCTTTTAGCATTAATAAAAAATAGAATAAACACTAAAAAGATGAAAATGGACCTATAAAAATTTCCTTTACTAAATCAAATTATTTCCATAAATAATTTAAAAAATTTAAATTAATAAATCATTTTACTACATAATAGAGTATAAATTAATATTATTATTATCCATAAATATAATTATATATATTTTATTTTCAATATTAAATATTTTACTATTAATATTTAAAAAAAATTATTCTTAAGTATTCATTTTTTTTTTTTTTTTACTTTTTAGTTTATATGTAAAAATACAAAAATATGTATATTTCTAATTAACCGAATATTTGTCTCTAGATATAGTTCAATTTGATGAAGTTAAAAATATCTCATGAATTTTCGAAGATATTAATTAAATGCACTAGAACATATATTTTTTTTATTTTCTTTGAAGATTTTTTTTATATACATAATGCATTTTTTCTGTGAATTTTTACAAATAATAAACTATAATAAACATGATTTTTTTATATTTCTTTTAAATAATTTTATTTATCATTTCTTTTCTAAGTTCATCCTTTTATAAAAAAAAAATATTATTAAAATTAATTTTTAATTTCATTTGTTTCTAAAAAAAAAAAAAAAAAAAGAATAAATAAAATAGAGATGCGTGTATTTATAAATAATTTTTATGTTTATATGTAGATATTATGATCATATATAGAACAGTTTACATATTTTTATATTACCTTTTAAAAATATTGCATTTTTAATTAAAAAAAAAATAAATGAAATAAAATTAAAATAATGTATTTTTATATTATTAATATTTTATAAATTTTATAATTAGAATAATTATATTTTGTATTTAAAAAATAGATCTTCATAAAAACAGAAGTGTTCTTTTAACACTATTAAATTTTTTTTTCTTTTCAAAATTTTAAAATAATATAAATGTAACATATATAAATATACAATAACCAGTTATCATTTTTATATGAAAAAATACAATATAAAATAAAGTAGATGCACATTTACATATTATTATTAATATTATTTTTATTTAATTTTTTGAAATTATTTATAAATATGTGTTCTGTTAAATGTTTAAATATTTAAATAAAGAATATTAGAAAAGTTGAGCTAAAACAAGCATGTAATGAATTTGAAAGAAAAGAATAAATGGAATTATGATAATATAAAATAAATAAAAGTACTACGAAATATATAATTTTACCAATATATATAATGAGAAATATGTACATATTATTATTCATTTTTATTTTAAAATTAGTATTTTTATGTACTTATGAAAAATGAAATAATTTATGTTATAAAAGAGAATAAGAAATTTATTAATTATATTTCACTTTTCACTTGATTATTTATTCTCTTTATTTCTTTTATTATATCTTTTTTTTTACTTTTTTTTTTTTTTTTTTTTTGTATTTTTTGCTATGTTTTTTTTTTTATT
>NW_021628222.1:58766-79062 GCF_900005855.1 Plasmodium gallinaceum | reverse complement strand
TTTTTTTTTTTTTTTTTTTTTTTAAAAAAAAAAAAAAAAAAAAAAAAAAAAAAAATGGATGTGTTTGAATTTGTAGATCCGTTAAGAAAAAGAAAAATAACAAAAAATTTATTTGACTTTGATAAATATATATATAAAGATAAAAATGAAAAATCAGAAGAAGAAAAAAAAAGTAGTGAAAATAATTTAAAAAAAAAGAAAAAAAAATTAAGAAGGATTTTAAATAGTTCAAGTAGTGATGAAAATTTTGAAAATATAAAAAAGAAAAATAGTAAATTAAAGAAGGAAAAAGAAATAATTGATAAAAAGGAATTTAATGATGAAGATTGTGTAAATGACAATGGTAATTCTATCTCTATTGAAAGTGATAAAGAAGAATATGAAAGTAGTTTAAATCATTTATTTGAATGTTTGTTAATATCAATAAAAATAAAAAATAAAATTATTGAATATTTTGCTTCGGATGTAAGAGAAAAGAGACAAGAAATTATAAAAGAATTTGTAAAAGGATCTTTTCGAGTAAGTAATTGTGATGCTAATTTTCAAAATTTTGAAAAAAATGTTGATACATTTCACAAGCTAAAAAGTTATCAGAAATGTGGAGTTTTTTGGCTATATATTTTATATAAAGAAAAAAAAAATGGAATTTTGGCTGATGAAATGGGATTAGGTAAAACAGCACAGACGTGTGTATTTTTAGATTACATGTACAGAACAAAAGAGCTTCAAAATAAAACAATTATAGTTGCACCAACCAGTTTATTAAAGAATTGGAATAATGAAATAAATATATGGTGTCCATATTTAAAAAATCATAAAATAATTTATTATGGTAATCAAAATGAGAGGAAATATTTAGCCTATGATATTTTTACAAATCAAAGTAATAACATTCATTTAATTGTTACAAGTATCAATATGCTTATTGGAAAAAATGATGTTTCATATTTTAGACAAATTAAGAAATATGATTATCTTATTTTTGATGAAGCACATTTTTTAAAAAATAAGAATTCCTTAATCTATAAAAAATTACAAAAAAAAATTGTTTTTAATAATAAAATTCTTTTAACAGGATCACCTATACAAAACAAAACAGAAGAATTAATGAATTTACTTTTATTTTTAATGCCTGAAATTTTTACTGAAAAAAATATAAATAGTGCTATGGATGCATTTGTTAAATTGTATCAACAAATTGTAAATAAAAAAGAGGATTATGAATTAGAAGAAAATATTCAAGTAAATAAAACTATGGAAATACATGACATAAATTCAGAAGAAGAAATAGCTAATTCAGAATCTGCTAAAAACATGATAAAAAATTATTTAATTCAAACAATCAAAAATGATGTAAAGCATGTTGAATTAAAAAATAAAGAAATTATTTTGTTACAACTCATAATTGAACCATATATTTTACGAAGATCAAAAAAACACGTTTTTATAGATATGCCAAAAAAACATAGTGTTATCATAAAATTACCTTTGAATAATACCCAATTAAATTTATATAAAAATGAAATTTTTTCTAAATTGCAACATACGCATAAACATTTGGAATTTATACAGAAACATTCTAGTAAAAAAGAACTAGAAAAATTATATTCTATTTTAGAAAAAAAAGAAAATAAAATAGATAAACAATCAGATGAAATACAAAACTATAAGGAAAATGTTGAAGAAAAAAATGAAGAGGATAAAAATGATGATTACGATGATAAAGAAATTGATGAAGAAACTATTAATATAGAGAAGACTGAAGAAAATAAAGATAGTAATATAATTATTAATAAAAGAGAAGATGAACAAGTTATTGAAAATATTAATAATAATAGTAAGGATGTTAGAGGAAAGATGATAAATGCATCTATATTTATACTTAGAAGAATATGTAATCATCCTTTACTGCATAAATATTATTATTCTATTGAAGATATAAAAAATATATCTAAATATTTTTATAATAATACAGATCAGTATTTAGATTTAGATTTGAAAACAGTAGAAACAGAATTTATGAAAATATCTGATTTTGATATTCACTTATCTATTAAACATTTAATATCACAAGGAGACAATAATTTAAATAAATATTTAATTACAAAAGAGCATATATTAAATAGTACAAAAATTCATCATATGATTTCTCTTATTAAGGAAATAAGACAAAAAAAAGAAAAAGTTTTAATATTTTCCCAATTTACTACCTTCCTTGATATAATAGAAGAAGCTTTATTATATGAATTTATTTATGATGAACAAGACTTCTCAGATCATTTACAACATATCAAAAGTTCACAAAGTATTAATAAAAATGAAAAGAGTGAACAAGAAGACTTAGAAAATAATAATGAAAGTAATTTTGCTTTAACAAATAAGAATATAAATAATGATGAAAATAAAAATGAAAAAGATTTTTATATTTCTTCATCAACTTTTTCAACATCTACACTTAGCACAGAAGAAAAAACTGGAAATGAAATTTATGTTCGATTAGATGGAACTACTAATACTATTGAAAGACAAAAAATTATAAAAAGGTTTTCAAAAAATGAAAATATTTTTATATTTCTGTTATCAACGAAGGCTGGAGGTGTTGGTCTTAATTTAATTGCTGCCAATCATGTTATATTAATGGATCAAGTAATTCAATATTATAATTTTTATATTGTAAAAAAAAATATATTATAATATTATGCTTATTCAAACTTAAAAGTAAAATAAAATAATTTTATGCATTTAAAATTTCCTTTTCTTTTTTTTTTTTTTTTTAAGGATTGGAATCCTCACAATGATAGACAAGCAGAGGATAGAGTACATAGATTAGGTATAATAAATTAAACTTTTTTTTTTTTTTTTTTTTAATAGTAATATTTTATATTTAAATTTTATTTTATTTTCTTTGAAGGGCAAAAAAATGAAGTTCATATATATAGATTGTGTTGTAAAAATACAATTGAAGAAACCATACTTAAAGTTAATATATATATTGAATATTTCATTACATTTTTAATATATCTTTATATTTTTTATTATGACATATATAACTTTATTTTTTTTTATAATTACTAATTTTAAAAGAATGTTAAGTTTGTTTACAATTTTTATTTTATTCATCCTTTTTTTTTTTTTTTTTTTTTTTTTCATTTACTTTCAACAATATGTAATCATTTTTTTGAAAATTGTATACTATTATTTTATATAATTTAAAATTATATACCTTTTTATTTTTATTTATTTTCTTTTTTTTTTAATTATTTTATTATGTTTTTTATTTCCTTTTTTTTTTTTTTATTAGTGTTGTAAAGCAAAATTACACCTTGATCAAGCTTTTGGTGGAAATAGTGATTTACTACAAACAGCTTTAATAAAAGTAATTTCTTATTTTTCTTATTATTTTAAATATATATGTACATATGTCAATTATTCGTGTCTTAATTTTTTTTTAAATATATTTTTTTTTTATTTTTATTACATTTGTTGAAATTATACATGCATATTTATTTTTTTATTTGAAGGATGCATTGAGTGCTGTGGATATAAAATAAAGAAGAAACTGATAAAAGCTAAAAATTTTTTAAATAAGGATATACTTTCCTCTCTACTTTTTTTTTTAAATTCTTGCTCCATATAATTTTTACTTGGCATACTTGCAACGAGAATTTTTTTTTTTTTTTTAACATATCTACATAGTTATTTGTATTTTTAAGAGGATTTTTTCTTTTATTATTTTATAATTATATATAAATATATATATATATATATTTGTATTCTAAATATAATTTTCTCTTTTTTTTTTTTTTTTTTTTTTTTTTTTTGTCATTAAAAAACTCTTAAATTATTTTTTAAAATTAAAAAATATATATAATTTATCTGTCTCAATAATTTATAAAATTTAAAATAATCATCTTGAAAGTACTTGCTACATATTTGCAAATAAAACATCTTTTTCAAACTGAATAACAAAAGAAAATGATAATTTTAAAATATATTTTTTTAACACTGGTTGCTTTTCTACTTTTTGTCCTAATCATAAATGGTTAAGGAAATATATTAAAAATATTTCTTATAAATTCAAAAAATAAATTAATATATTTTGTTTTTAGGTTACATGTATTTTTATCAGGACAGTTATATCTTTCAATATGGAAGTAAATTTAAACTCAAAAAAAAATGAACATAAAAAGAAAAATTAATTACATATATGAAATTTTATATTTTTTTGAATTTTATTATGTTTGCTTTTTTATTTTCTTAGAGTTGGAACCTAATTATGAATACACTATTGGTAATATAATAGTTACATTTTATATATATATATTTTTTTTTTCTTTTGTAAAAATTTTTAATTTTTATTATACTTTTATAGGAGATAATTATGAGTATGTTTATTTAAAAACAGAGGAAGGGTATTTACATAAATGGTTAGAATTAATTTGTTTTTTCATTTTAATCTTTTATATTTGCATAGCATTAATTTATTGCTACTTTTTTTTTTTTTTTTTTTCCATTAGTTGGTTTATAAAAGCAGAAGGACAAGAAAAAAAACCAGTAATTCTGTATTTTTTAGGAAGTGGAGGAAGTAAGGATTATTAATTTTCTTTTTTTATTAACCTTTTCTTTTAAAATTTCTTCAACATTATATTTATGTTTATTATAGTTATTGAAAAACATATTGATGTATTTAATAAAATGATTGAAAACTTAAGTGTAGACATATTTTCATGCTCCAACAGAGGGTATATTAAAAAAAAAAAATGTAAAATATATCATTATTCTATAACTTCTATTTACTTATTAAAAATATTTTTTTTTATTTTACAGATCTGGTACAAATGAAGGCAAACCAACAGAGAAAGATCTTTATAAAGATGCTGAGATATATCTAAATTATTTAAAAAAAGAAAATATACCACATATATTTGTATTCGGAAGGTTATTTTTATATACTTAAATATATGTTTAAATATATGCATAAATATATATATATTTATATATTTATATATATATTTATATATTTATATATATATGTATTTTACATTTAGTTCTATGGGGGGGGCAGTAGCAATTGAAATGGCCCTTAGACATCAAGATTATGTAAGCAAATTTACTATTAAAATTATACAAATATATATATATATATATATACATATATATATACATACATACATACATATTTTATTAGATAACTGGATTAATTATTCAAAATACATTTTTAAGTCTAAAAAAGCTCGCAAAATACACCTATCCCTTTTTATATTATTGTCTAATTAATTATAATCTTATCATTAGAAGTAAAATGGATAATGAATCAAAAATCAAGGAAATTCATATTCCAACATTATTTAACATATCTCTAAAGGTAAAATAATATAAAAATATTTTATCTCATTATTAAGTAAAAAAAAAGAAATTCTAATTTTTTTTTTTTTACAGGATAAAGTTGTTCCTCCATTTCATTCTAATTTACTTCATGAGGTACATTTATCATATGTTTATTCTTATTTATTTTTTAATTTTCATATTAATATCTGTGCTAATTTATATAAAGAAATCTTAAAAACAACAATAAAAACGTTTGTGATATGATTGCTTATAATTTTTATACTAACATTTTCTTTTTTCATTTTGAATAAAATTTCTTTTATTTTACAGTTATGTCCATCTATATTTAAGTTTTTATATTTATCACCAAATGGAACACATGCAAATATAACTAAAGATGATGAAGTTAAGTATTATGCATCTTTTAAAGAGTTTGTCGAGTTTTCTGTTTTTTTAAAAGAAAGAAATGAAGAAAAAAAAAATGAGTTATTAGATAACTAAATTATTCTTTAACTCAGATGTACAGACAAATATTTATATGCTAAATTTCAATTGTTAAATGTTGTAAAGAAATCTTAATTAACCTATTTAATATGATATTTATTCATATAATAGTTTACTTTTTGAAATTTAAAAGATATAAACGAACAAATGTGGTTTAAAATACATTATACAGATGTCTTAAAAGTTCATAATGTATTTTTCTTCTTAAGAAGATATATCACTTTTCATGCTTTTATTATATTATTAAATAATATACTAATAATTATTAAAATATTCATTAAAATATTTTTTTTTCTATTCGTTTATAGAATTAATCTAATAGATTTAAAGTTAATAATAATTCATTTATTTTTCTTTTTTTTTTTTATTTCACATAATTAGCACATATAATTAATTTTCTCTTCATTGTTTTTATTTATTTGCATAATTCATTTTTTATTATAATTAATTTTATTTCTATTGCATTATATAATTAGAATCTGTAGTTTTCTAAAACTATTGATTCTTCCTATGTTTTTCATTTAAATCACCTTTCATACCTTGTCTTATATTTTTCATGTAATGAAAAATTTACATTAAAAATATTTCTATATGTTATATAAAGACATTACAACTTTTTCGCCTAAACCTTAAAATGTTTTATATAAGTATAATAAAGGTAATAACTAAAAGATTTCTTAAATAGGGAAATTTACTAATATTATAGAAGTATAAATAATAACTTTATTATAATGAATAATTAAAATTAATTTTAATATGTTCCTCTAAATTTAATGGTACATATTAGAATATCTAATTCCACCTTTATTTTATAATTAAATGCGTATTTGTTGTCTTCTATTTATATAAATACTTCTTTAAACAAATATAATATTAAATATTTTATATTTTTTTATCAATGTTAACAAAAATTTAAAAAATAATAATAAATATTATCTTCCCTTAATAGATTTTTATTAAAAAACATTAAAATATTAAAAAAAAAAAAAAAATGTATATTTAAGGAAAATGAATCCACATACTTTAAGTGTATATTTTTTTATATTCTTTCATATGAACTATACAGTAATTTAAAAATTAAAATATATAAAACATGTGGTATAATTAATTATTTAAAACAATAAAACCCATTTCAAATATTAAATGAAAATGAAATAATGAATAAATAAATGTAATAAAATAAAAATAAAATATTATAAAATATAATGACAATAATAAATAAAAAAAAAAATAAATAAATAAATAAATAAAAAATAAAGCAATTTATTTTAATTATATTGTTTTTAAAGGAGTGTTTTTTTTTTTTTTTTACTTCAAAAATGAATTATCAAAAATGTTTAAATTATACTAATACCTATATATTATGATTTTGTTAGGAGGGAGAATAGCAAAAAAAAAAAAAAAAAAAAAAAAAAAAAAAAAAAAGGAAAAAAAGAAAAATTTTATAAAATAATAATATTTAACCAATAAACAAATCATAATATATACGTATATATTTTTTTATAATAACATTGTAAAAAAAAAAAAAAAAAAATAAAAAAAAAGGTATATATATATATATATATATAATATTTTTTTTTTTTATATGTGTATACATTATTTCACTTTTAAAAATTTAATTTTAAAATATATAGAATTTATTTATATTTTTTCAACTTTATCTGCAACAACTTTGACATTATTTTTTATTAATTGTTGTTTATGAAATTTTTTATAATCAAAAGTACACTTGTGTGCGTCTGCATATCTATGAATTGAGCAAAAATAATGATTACATCTGCATTTTATTCCTAATAATCCTATACGTTTACAACAAAAATAACATTTGTTTTTGTCTTCAATTTCAGTTACATTGTCTTTCTCTGAATATATTGAAATTTTTTCTTTATCTGACGATTTTTCATTTATATATGATGGTTCTATTAGTTCATTTATTTTCTTATAATTTAAAGTATCATTTATATTTTTTTCATTGATTTTTTCCACTTCAGAAATTTCTTTTTTTTTTTTTTCTTGAAATTCCCTGTAACATTTAGAACATAAATTATTATTTGCTGGATTCCCATAAAATCCACAATTATTTTCACATAAAACTGGTGATGGCTGTGTAATTAGAAAAAAAAAAAAAAAAAATATTATTAAATATAAAAATTAAATATAATTTTTCATTTAGTTTATCAAAAATGTATTATCTATATTAAAAATGTATTCATATTTAATATATTCAGAAATATAAATATACAGTTACATAAAAAAAAAAAAAAAAATAAAAATTATATATTAGAAATAAATAATATCTAAATATAAAAATTATAAATTATATTTTCATTTTACCGTGGTTGCGTTTTTCTCTGAACTCATTGTTTAAACTATTCTTCGTAAAAATATTTTATAAATGGATTTGCAAAAAAAAAGAAAAACTTAGTAAACAAATTCTACTTTAATTTTTTATTTTATACATACTCTTATTTTAAGAATTTTCCCTGAACGCATGAATTAATAATTCTGACAATTTATACATAAATATGAATATATTTTTTTCCTTTTTTTCCCTGATATTTATTTATAAAATATTAATCGTAATGTTTTAATTTTATATTTGATTTAACAAATTCATTTCTCTGAATTCTTCCCTCCTTGATTACTAAAATTTTTATATTAATCAGTTTAATTTTAACTTAATCTGGTTTGACTTGTATTTATCCAATATATCTATTTGATTTTATTTGCGTTTTTATTTTTTTTTTTTTATTTTTTTTTTTTTTTTTGTGTATTAGCATATGTGTACTTATGTAGAACTATTTTTTTTTTTTTTTTTTTTNNNNTTTTTTTTTTTTTTTTTTTTTTTTTTTTTTTTTTTTTTTATTTTTTTTTTTTTGTAGAACTATTTTTTTTTTTTTTTTTTTTGTTAACATTAATAATAAAATAATGCGGTAATATAATAATTTTTTTTTTTGTTAATTTGGCTATTTAATATGGTGTATTATTTTGCACTTTTTCTTTTTCATTTTTGGTTATAACTCCAAAAATAAAAAGATCTGTATTTTTTGTTTCGTAAAAAAATATATTCTTAAGTTTAAAAAAGCAAAAAAAAAATATTTAGAATAATTTATTACAATAATAAAGATTATTAAAAAGAAAAAAAAAAAAAAAAAAATCAAACGCAATATTATTCAAATATTTATGATTTAAAAAACCTTCAAGCTATTTATACACGAATATAAAAAATTAAGAAGAAATTAAAATAATGTAATATAAAAAAAAAAAAAAAAAAAATATAAATATATAATATATATATATATATACTTATATAATTAAAGGGAAAAAAAGAAAAAGGAAACAGAAAAATATATAAAATGGAAAGAAAAACAGCAAAAAAAAATATAAAAGGGAAAACAAAAATAAATCCTTGATTACTAAAAACTTCTTTATAATTTGTATTTATTTTTCTTATATATATAAATTTAATAAATTTCGAATAATTATGTTTTTATATTTAACTATATGTTCTATGACAAAGCGAAAAAAAAAAAAAATGTATGCATATATATATAATGATGTCAGATAATTATTTGCATAGCACAAAAGCCTTTTTTTATATTTTTTAATTTATTTATTTTTTTTTTATGTTATGAAATTTTGTATGTATTTATCTATTTTTTATTTATTATTTTTTTTTTTTTTTTATACTTTTTTATTTATATATTTTTAAATAATCACTGTTATATTTGAGTAAAACGAAAAAAAAAAATTTTTATCTTATGCATGTTTTTTTTAATTGAGAAATTAAAAAAAAAAAAAAAAAAAATTACNNTTTTTTTTTTTTTTTTTTTATACTTTTTTATTTATATATTTTTAAATAATCACTGTTATATTTGAGTAAAACGAAAAAAAAAAATTTTTATCTTATGCATGTTTTTTTTAATTGAGAAATTAAAAAAAAAAAAAAAAAAAATTACGAAAATTTAAATAAAAATTTAAAAAAGTAAAAATAAAAAAAAAAAAAAAAAAAAAAAAAAAAAACATAGAAATATATAACACAAAATTTATTATTACTTATCTAAATTATTATTAAAGATAATTCAAAATTTTTGTGGCACAAAATAAATTATGATAAAACATTACTTCACGTTATTTATCTTTTTATTTATTTTTTTTTACTTTTTCGACAAAAATTATCACTTTTGAAATTATTTAAATACTTGATACAGTTAGTTGTGCGTATAATTTTTCTTAAAAAGTTAATAAAAATATATATAAGTTTTTCGTGTCCATTTAAAAAGTTTTTTTTTGCATTTTTATAAAAGAAAATAATATAAGGATAAATATTTTAAATTTGAGTTATACTAATTAATTTGTAAATGTATTTTTTCATCAAATTAATGAAATATACTCGTTGCTGAAGATATAGTTTTTTCTCATAATAATTTTGATATGTTAATTTATTTTTTAAATTAAACAAGTGTTATAAAATTATCATTTTAATATTTGAAAGGAACATTTTAAAATAAATTATACATACTTATTTTTTTGTTAATTTTGTAAGAAATGTAAATGGAGCAAACGCATATAAAGTAAAAAAAAGTTAAATTTGATTTTTGGATTGTGTGTAAATTTTTTTTTTTTTTTATATAAAAATAAATGGATTAAAATATATGTTAGTAAATATTATTAATTTGAACCATTCTTAGAATTTAATAAGCAAATCTAAAATATTCATATATTTTATGTGAGATTATTTATATTGAATAGCAAGAATATTTTTTTTAATTATTAACTTAGAAATATAAAAAGATAATGAAAATGCTATTAATGAAATAATTTTAATAGAAAATGGAGATTTAAAGAATATAAAAAAAAAAAAAAAAGAAAAAGGAAAAGATAACATGAATATAATACATATAGATATAAAAATTAAAGAAAAAAGATGATTAATTGTTTAAATTATTTTTCTAATTTTAATTTAATAATTCATAAAATTACAAAATTTCTTTTACAGTTATACTAAATATCTTTGATTATAATAATATTTTTTATGAAATATTTATAATGTTATTAACTATTCACAAAACATTAAGATAATATTTTTATTAGAAAGATATGTTTTAAAAAAATAAATATGTAAATAAATACATAACTATATATAATTTTTTTTTAAATTGGCCTATATAATTCCATTAATTCTTAAAGTATTAAATTTTCTGTTGTGAATTTTAATAAATATAAAAATATACTTGTTGATTAAAATCTTATTTCCGTTTGAATTTTTATATAAGTAATAATGTATATCCATTGAAATAAAAGTATATAAATTATTAATTTTTGCTTAAATACATGTTTATGTTAAAATAATTTTTAAATTTTTTTTGTATGTTTTAATAAAATGCATTTTAAAAAATATATTTTTTCAGTCCTAATATTAAAATTTGTTTATAACATTCTGAATTTATCTTAATAGTTTTGAAAAATAAACATGGGAAAATTAATATAAAATTATTTATAAGAATAAATATATTTTATATAGATATTAATTTTTACTTCTTTATATTCAGAATACTGAAATAAGGTTATTTTCAAAAGTCAAAAAATTTAACACATAATGATTAAAAAATAATTATATTTTGAACAATATATAATTGAATTTATAAAGAAATATATATATATAATTTATAAAAAATAAGAATAATAACATAAATTAATTCATTTTTGTTAAATAACTTTTTTTTTTTTTTTTTGTTAAATTATAAAATTTTTCTTTTTTTATAAACATACAAAAAAGGAATTTTTTTTTTTTCCTTTTTTTTTTTTTTTTTTTTTTAATTAATATAAAATTTAAATACAAAAATATTGTTTTTGTTTTCTTAATTTAATATTATAATAAATACAAAAATTTTATATCAATTTTATTTCATTAAGTAAAAAGTAAAATGTCGAAATGGTAAATAATTTTAACATAATTTTATTTGTATATATATTTATATATATATATATATGAATATATTTTTTTTTATTTTTTCAGGGTAAATTTAAAAAAACACAAAAAATATTAAAATTGAAAAGGGTTATAAATCCAAATGACAATAGATTAAAGCAATGCAATGATAAAAAAATAAAAAAAAAAAATAAAAATGAAGAGAAAATAAAACAAGTAGAAGTAATCGATAGTAATTTATTTTTTAATTATAATGAAAACTTAACTCCACCTTACAACATAATACTTGATACTAATTTTATTAATTCAAGTATTCAATATAAAATTGATATAGTAAAAGGTTGTTCAGAGTTATTATTAGCCAAATGTAACATTTTTGTTACAGATTGTGTTATGGCAGAAATGGAAAAATTAGGTCAACGTTATTCTCTAGCATTAAAATTATTAAAAGATGCCAGATTTAATAGACTAACTTGTACCCATAAAGGGACTTATGCAGATGATTGTATTGTTAATAGAGTTACTGAAAGTAGATGCTACATTATTGCAACAAATGATAGAGATTTAAAGATAAGATTACGAAAAATACCAGGAGTACCTATTTTATATGCCAAAAATTTTAAATATAAAATTGAAAGATTACCGGATAATATTATGATATCATAATGTTACATATATTTATATACTTTATTTGATTTTATATTTTAAAATATTATTGCTTTTGTACCTTTAATTTTAAAAGGATAGAAACAAAATATTCATTTTTGTACATTATTTTTTTTTATATGATAATAATTTTTGGTTTTCACTTAATTTTTAGAAAATTACTTTTTCTCATAATTCATTAAATTACATTTATGGATTATAAAAAATACGAATTTTTAATTTTTATAAATATTTATGAAAAAAATTATTTTTGTTATAATTTATAAAAAGACATTAATTTTTTATTATTATTATGAAAATTTTTATTTTTTTAACTATTAAGGGTTTGTTAAATATCATTAAAGAACACAAAAAAAAAAAAAAAAAAAAAAAAATTAATAACAATTAAATACGATTTATTGATAATTATACATTTAAAAATAATAAATAAATAGTAACATGTTAAAATTAAGAAATTATAAATAAAAAATTGAAATTGATATATTAAAAATAAAATAAAAATATTATATATAAAAAGTATCTATGAATTCTATAAGTAAAAGAAAAAATAATTAAAAAAGTTTTGTTAATTTTAATAAATAGCAGTAATATGTAAAAAATAAAAAGATATATTACTCTAATATAATATAATAAAAAACGTTAATATTACTTTAAAAAAAAAAAAAAAAAAAAAACACACATAGAGAAACGTATATATGTATATAATAATAATAATAATAGTGTGCATTTGTCTATTTTATAAATGGTTAACAAGTAATTAAAAATTATTCTGAATTCTTTAAATAATTATACCGAAGATTTATTTCATGTATATTTTCCTAAAAAGAAAAAACGTATATATATATTAAAATTAAAAAAATATATTTCATAATTGTTTTTTTTTTTTTTTGTTAACTTCAACAAATACGGGATTCATATTGGTTAGAATATTATCAACAATTTTTAAATTTTTTTTTATAGTCCATCTATGATCTATGAACATATTTACCCCTATAAATGAGGAACATCCAATTTTGCTGTTGTATATATGACCTGTTCATAAGAAAAAAAATGTATATTTACATATGTGAAATGCTATACAGTAAATATAAAGTATTTTTTTTTATTTAAATTATTTCTTATTATATTTCCAAAAGGAAAAAAATAAAGAATAATAAAGAAAAAAGAATACTTGTATATATATTATATGTACACTTTACATTTATAATCAAAATAGTTTTTATTTCCTATTTTAAGAGAATCTGTTATACATGTTCCTGACCTAAAAATATTATAATTACCAATGTACATATTTTTATTTGTATTATTTATTATAGTAACATTATCTTCAAATAAGTTATTTTCTCCTATATATATTTTTGCTTTTTTAACTATAACATTACAACCAGGAAAAATAATATTTCCTTTTCCGATATTTACATTTTCATTTATTTCTGAAAAAATAAAAGATGCTTCATTATCCATTTCTTCAACATTCTCTATCTTTTCATTTTTATCCATTATAGAATTTAATGATATACTTTTAAATTTAAACATATCTTCCTTATGTAAATTTTGAAATAGAAATTTGATAACGTATCTTTCAAAGTAATTTAAATTTCTTTTTGGTGATAAATATTTCCTTTTAGTCTTTGAATAAAAGGAAATGATATAATCAAAAAAAAATTTTAAAAAGTAATGGTTATTTTTTTTATTATATAAATAATTCTTCCTATCCCATATATTTTTTAATAATTTTTTATTTTCATTATATGTTAACTCTTTCATTATTTTTTTGTTTTTGATATCCTTCACATATATCTTCTTAACTATTCTTCTATTTTTGTAAAACGTTTTCTTAACTTTTTTTTCATTATTCTGTGTATACCCATTTATTAATTCATTATGCCTTCTAATCCATTTTAATATGTAATTTATTGCATTTTTTTTTAACATGTAATTATATGATATATTATCAGAATGAGAAACAACTTCTCTAATGTCATTAATTAAATCTTAAAAGAAATAAAAAGAAGATGATATTAAAAAAATAAAAAAATTTCTTATATAATTTTAACATTATTTTGTGTATTTATATTTATATATATATATACAACCAAGAAAAAAAAAAGTCTTCTGATTATTAATAAAAAAATTATATAATAATATAATTGAATTAGACTAACGCATTAAAATATATATATTCTCATCTTACTTAATCATTTTATATAATTTATATAAAAAAAAAAAAAAAATAATAAAATACTAAATTAAAAAATACTTTTATTTAAATGCATATAAATTCATATAAAACTAATATAATTTTCACGTAATTTTGTTTTTACCTTTTTTATTTATTTCTTTATTAATTTTTACAAAAGATAAAGCTTCCTTAGAAAAGACCCTTTCCTTATTAAAGTTATATGTATCTATTTTGTAAATAGTATTTAGATAAAATGATAGAGGAGATTTCTCGATTTTCATATAATTTTTAAAGTTTTCACTATTTCTAATGGGGAACTTATTTTTTGAATTATGTTTATATATATCATCGCCAAATGTATCAGTATGTTTTGAATTATTTTCATTGTTACTGTAATCATTTTTTATTTCTTTAATAACACTCGCTTCACTAAATGTAGAATCGTATTCTGAACTTAGATTAGGATCTGCGTCTAAATCTGATAACTCTAAATTTTTTTTATTAGTATTAAATTTTCTAAATATATTACTTTCAAAAGTATTATTTTCTGTTTTTAATTTTTTAAATTTAAATATATATTCACTTAATGAACTAACTCTTTTATAAGTACATAATATTTCACTTTTTATAGAATTTTTAGAATCATCTGTAGATGTTTTAATAGAAAGTAGACCTAGCAAGCTATTTGAATTTTGCTCTATATTACTTGAAGTATGTGATAAATCGGATTCATAAATAGGAGCTTCTTTTCTTATAAAATGTTTACTTTCCTTAATATCTCTATCTAAATCGAGTGATAATAACTTCCTAAAATGTTCTTTACTCATTTTAATTAATTATGAAAAATTATTTTTTTTTAAGAAAAAAGAAATAGATTTATTAAAAAAATATTTAAAAAAAAAAAAAAAAAATCGAATCAGATTTGTCACATAATCTCACTTTTATCTTGTTATAAAACTAGTAATTTAAAGTAACTATAGCCAAAAAAGAATTGCTAATTAAAAAATATGTTATTACACACACAGAGAAAAGAAAAGTATAAGATATATAAAAATAATATATGTATTTCTTAAAATAGTACTAATATAAGAAAAAGGGATAAAAATAAATTATCAAAAATATTATTTTTAAAATATATATAGCAAATAAATTTAATTCAAATTATATATAATTTTTATGGGTTCTTAATTTTATAATCATAAAAAGGGTAAAAAAAAAAAGTTGTAGTAAAATAATAAAATTTGTACAATTAATAATAAATAGCCTTAGCATTTTTATTTTTATAATATAAATTTAATATTAAAACAAATTTTAAATAAAGAAAAAAAATTTTATAAAATAAATATGAAATTTTTTTCTTATTTATTTTATTTTTTCTTTGTTGCAAATATTGCTTGTGTAAATCGATTGTTCTACATAGACAAATTTTTTACAATTTTATGTAACCATAATAGATGTACTACTTTTTTATATATACAAACAACATTTTATTCTCATACATATATATATATTTTTATATATATATTTTTATATATATATTTTTATATATTTATTTATATTTTAATTCAACATTTTCAGATTTTCCAATTTAAATAAAGAAAAAGAAACTTTGAAAAAAAATAATTTTAGTTTTTTCTTTTCAAGTCTTCATTTGTCATAATAACAAAAAAATTATTCAAAAAAAAAAAAAAAAAAATTGTAATGTAACAATTTCAAGACAAGTTTTAATTTAGACTAAAATATTTTAAAAGAAAAAAAAAAAAAAAAAAATTTCTTCAATTTTCAACTAAATTAAATAGTTTAATATATTAAGAAGAATTTATTTCTTTTTATTTTATTTTTTATTAGACATGGTATTTTTTTTAATATTAAATTTTACAATAATAAAAGAAGCATTTTTAAATTAATATTCTTTATTGAATGTAAATCCTAATTTTAAGTAACTATTAAAATTAAAATGGATTTTTTTATATAAATATATATTAATTTTTCTAAATAAAAATTCTTATTTTTCTTTTTTTTTTAACTGAAACTTCCACTTTTTCTTATTATTATTTAGCATGGAATTTAAATTAAAGGAAGAACATAACATAGAAATTTACATTTGTAATTTTTTCTTTATACCACATTTTTTAAATATATATAAGATAAAAATTTTAAAATAAGAGAATATTAAAGAATTCATAGTAACTTGTTACTAGTTATAATAGATAGAAAATACTTTATTAACATCCGCATCAAATACTTTCCTATATAATTTAACATAATACTTTCATATGGAAAAAAAATAGAAGAAGCCGATAAATATGAAGATGTTAAATAAAATATGCTGAATGAGTACAAAGTAATTAGTTATATATAATACTCATATTTTGTGAAGAATACATCTAATATTTTGTCCTATGAATTCTCCTAATTTTATTCATTTTCTTGAATTTATTAACATTTTGTTTATATTATACTCTATATAATCATCATTATTATATTCTTAATTTTTTTTCTTTTTAATTATTTATTCGTCCTTGTAAAGAATAAGTTTTTATATATAGAATGAAAAAAAAAAAAAAAAAAAATTAGAAAAAAAAATTTTTCATTAAATGAATGTTAAGTACTTAATATAAAAAAAAAAAAAAAAAAAAAAAATAATACTATAATTGAAAGTTAAAGGTAAAAATAATAAAATTTTTTGTTTGAAATTTTTTATCAGTATTTAAAATTTCTTTATTTTTTTATTCTTTTGAATTTTTTCTTTATATATATAAATATATATATATATATGTATATATAGTATTTTTTTTTTTTTTGCTCACATAGATATTATCTTTAAATGTAAAGATTCATGAAATGAAATAATGAAAAAATATCAACACATATATATTTTTTTTTTATGGTTATAATTTATGTATTAGCAAGTTTTAAACTTTTAAACCTATGAAATCAAACAGTTGATAACTTTCTTCTCAAAAAATAATGTAATTTATAATAAATTATAAATACACATATGATATAATTATACATATATTAAATATATATATATATATATATATATATATAAGTATAAACATTCCAAATAAAAATTATTATTTTATTCTAGTCCTTCATCTTTTGATTTTTCTGTGAAAAAAAAAAAAAAAAAAAAGAATTTTAAATTATACATATAAAAATAAGGATTATCAAGAATATGTAATATAAGTTGTAAAACAAATATTTTTTTCTTATATATCACAAAAAAACATTACATAAAATTAAAATTTACATATATCTCAAAAAAAAAAATGTATATATTATATTTTTGAAAAAAAAAACAAATATATTTATTAAATAATTCAAAACAATTAATAAGAATTTAATATACAAGTATTTTTAATAAAAGTATGTGTGCAAATATATATGCTTTTATATTGAATTAAAAAATACCTTCTGTTTGATCTCCTTGTAAATCTGATGTCCATAATGTCAAGTTATCTCTTAAAAGTTGCATAATCAAAGTGGAATCTTTATATGAATCTTCACTAACATTATCAAATTCTGTAATAGCATCGTCAAATGCTCTTTTAGCCATTTCACAAGCTTGATGAGGTTGATTTAAAATTTCATAAAAGAAAACAGAATAGTTTAATGCTAAACCTAAACGTATTGGATGTGTTGATGGGAGTTCATTTTCTGCAATTTCGGTAGCTTTTTGGTATGCTTCCTGTGCAAAATTAGAAGCTTCCTTTTTTCCTTCATCACAAGAAAATTCACTAATATAACGATAGTAATCACCTTTCATCTTGTAATAAAATACTTTACTTTCACTTTCAGATGTATTTGGTATTAACTTTTTTGTAAGAAGATTTAATATATCTTGACATATATTATTTAATTCTTCTTCTACTTTTTTTCTATATGTAGCAGCAACATTCTTATTATGAACATTAGCTTTGCTCATTTCTTTTTGTTCAACACTTGAAATTATTCTCCATGAAGCTCTACGTGCACCAACAGCATTTTTATAAGCAACAGACTAAATAAAAATTTATACAAAAAGATTAAAATTATTTATTATATGAGATTAAAAAAAAAAAAAAAAAAAAGATTACTTTTTTAATTATAATAAAATAAGTATGTAAATAAAATTAAAAAAGGAGAATAAGTATTTAAAATATAAATTCTCAATAAAGAAAAAATTTCTCTCTTGTATATATATTATTTAAAACACAGAAACTCAAAAAAAAAAAAAAATCATAATAAAGTACTATAAATATAAATATTAAAAATACAAATATGCTCAAAAAAAATAAAAAAAATAATAAAATATTAGGATATTAAAATAAAATACTATTTAATTTTACAGTTATCAATCATGCATATATATATATATATATAGAATATATATATATCTTTATACCAATAAATTCCTTTCTTCAACAGTTAATTCATCTTTATCATTATTTACACATTGTTCAACTAAAGTTCTCATTGCTTCTGCCATTTCTATTAAAGATTGAAAAAATTTTAAAAAATATATAATTATTATAATATAAAATTAACACATTTTCATTTACAATTATCCTCAAAAAATAATATAAAAATGTACCTTATCACTATAATATATACACATATACATATTTATATATATTCTTATAAAACATTAGAAAAACATATATACAAACTTAAAAAAAAAAAAAAAAAAAAAAGGATATAAATCTTAAAGTTCAAATTTCTATTCTCAATAAATAAAAATTATTTTATTTTATCAAAACACAATTTTAATAAAATAAAATATATTTACTTCATAAAATGTAAATGAATATATATATATATATATATATATATATATATATATATGCTGATACTTGTATATATATAAATGTGTATCTTTTTAGATAAATCATAGAAATTAAATACATTAATTATTTAATTTTTCATATAATATAATATGCTTTTTTTTTTTTTTATGTATAAACTTTACCATCATATCTTTCGGCTTGTTCAGCCAATTTAGAACGATAAGTACAATCACATCTTAATTGTTTTAATTCTTCAGATGTTGCCATTGTATATATATATATGTTATATATATTTTTTTACTCTTTTTTTTTATTTTATATTTTTTTTTAATTTTTTAGCAAAAGCAAAAAATTATATCAACAGTATGTAATTTTGTTTGTAATTATCTATAGTCTACGTAAATAATAATAATAATAAAATTAATGAAAGTATGAAGTAAAAAAAAAAAATTAATTCATGAAGCCTAATAAAAAAAAAAAAAAAAAGTTATAATAAAATAAGAAATTCAAGCCATGCACTAAATTTTTATTTTTATGCAGCGCAAAATATTATTTTAAAAAAATTTTTCTTTATTTTGTTTTATTTTTTTTTTTTTTTATTATTTATTCTCTCCAGAATATGTTCTTTTCAACATTTATTTTTATGTGCAAGTATTCAAAAAATAGCCCTCTTGTTAAATTGTTAATAATAAAACAATAGGTATTTTAATTTTAATAATCGATCTTAAAATGTTTTCTTTTTTTTTCTAAATATTTTATTCTTTTTTTTTACTTCTTTTTTCACTTTTTTATGCATACTTTACTTTTTATTTTTTATTTTTTTTTTTTTTTTAATGAATACTTCTATTTTATTTTTTGCTCTTTCTAGTTTTTTTTTTTTTTTTTTTATTTATTTCCCCAAACCTTTGTGCA
>NW_021628222.1:47385-57766 GCF_900005855.1 Plasmodium gallinaceum | reverse complement strand
AAAAAAAAAAAAAAAAAAAAAGAAAAAGAATAAGAAAAAGAAAAAGAAAAAGAAATATAAATATAAATATAAAAAGCTTAGAGCAAAAATGAAATTTGAAAAGTCTCAGAAAGTATTTATGTGTGGTAAATATATTATAATAACTTTATTCTAAGTAAATGATAAGACCGTGAAAAAATATATATGCATATAAATTTTTATACTGTGTTTATAGTAATATATATACGTAAATATATGTGTAATATATGTTCACGGGAATTATTTTTATATATTTTTATTTTATTATATTTTATCTTATTTCTTTTTTTTATATATACGTACATATGATATATAAATGATATAACATATATATTTATTTTTTAAACAATATGCATGTAATAGTTTATGTAAATTATAAAAATTATAAGAAAACTTATTCATAAAAAATTAAATTTATACTTTTTTTTTTTTTTTTTTTAATATAATGATATATTTAATAAAAAAAATTCTTTCTTTATATTTAAAGATAAAATAAATTATTTCTTAATTCATTCATTATACAGCAACATTTGAATATATATGTGTGATAGCACTTTAAAAAAAATAAAATCAAATTTTAATGAATAGTTTAAAATTTTTTAATGAATCATTAAAAATATAAAGAAAAAGATAAAATATAATGGTATAAAAAGAAAATATAATTTTTATAAATTTAAATATTTATGGAATCATTGAATTTAAAAGCTATGTTGGTAACAAAATATTGTCTTTTAATCTTAACTAGATAAATAAATTTTTATAAAAACTATAAAAAAAAATTTTTTTTTTTTTTTTCTTTTGTTGTATTATATTGAAAAATACAAATACAGTAACAAATATTAATATATTTATTAGTATTTTATTAAGGAGTATACATAAGATTCTGTCATTGTAGATTTAAAAAAAAAGTAATATATAAAATCATTTTATTTTTTACAAAATAAATTTTATGCTTTTATAATTTGCTAATAGAGTATTTCAATTTTATTTTAGATATATATTTATTTTTTTTTAAAGAAGTCTATATGAATTATCATTATTAAAAATTGACATAAAATGAAATTATTTGAAAGATATACAAAGAAACTTTAATTATTCATAAAAATAAAAATAAAATTACACTCTGTAATAAATTATAAATATATGTATATTATCTAGAAAAATTAATTTTTTTTTTTTTTTTTATTAAAACAATCTTTTTCCTTTTATATAAACAAAATTAGAAATAAACATATCATTTTAGTACTTAAGTTTATTTTAATAATATTAGTTGAACATTATAAATTTAACTTGTAATGGAATAACATAAATAATATTAATTATCCATAATCTAAATTTCTTATAAGAATATTAAATAATTATATGCATCTTTTATTAATTTTTTTTTTTTTTTTTTTTATAATTTCACTGATAAATCAGTGCGTATGTATTTATATAGTGAACACTCTTTTGTTATTAATTTGATTGAATATTAATTGTTAAAAGATTATTTAAAAAAAAAAAAATTAAATTAACAAAAAAAAAAATTTTAATTTTTTTCTATATTTACTGAAGCTATATTAATTTTTATATTCTTTATTATTTTCTATTTCTTTCTTTAATGTATTACATGTTTGATAAAACATAAAAATGTTTTTGCATACCTGCATGTGATGCATATTTATATAATTTAACTGATACCTATTATTTTTTTTTCGGAGACACATTTTACAATTTTTTATTATTTATTAGTAATTATAATTAAAAAAAACATTTAATTATATATATTTCTTTTATATGAAGTTATTTAAAAATCCATTAATTTAAAAAGAAAAATAGCAAATAATGTCTAAATCAACAAAATTAGGAATATATAATTTAAATTATGTATTTTATAAATATTGTAAAAAGAATAAATATATAAAAGAATAACAAAAATTAATAAGACAATTTAATTTTTAAAATAAGTTTGTGAAAAAAATATTAAGTTAATTATGTATATAAAAAATATGGAAAAAAAAAAAAAAAAAAAATATATATATATATAAAAATAAATAAAAAACAAAATATTATAGATATTTCAAGTTTAAAATATTTACTTACTAGTTTATTCCTACAGTATATAAATTTCTTTTAAATTATACTATTTGAAGACAAGAATCTTTGTAATTTCACATAATAATTATATTTAAAAGCTACCTTCTTATATTTTTTATTAAATTATATATTAAAGAATTTTTAAGAGATAAATTATCGATTAATTAATAATAAAAAAGAAAAAAAAAATTAAAAAAATGAGTATTTTCTTAAAAAAAATTTTTTTAAAAATCATAAAAAAAAATATTATAATATATACGAAATCAACAGATTAATTTTTAGAAAATATTTTAACTAATATTTAATTCATAAAAAAAATATTACTTTAATAATCATTTAAAAATTGAATCAAAATAATTTGAAATTTTTTGTTAATTAATAAAATATGTATATCTTTTAATTCGCTTAAATTAATTCTTTTATGTTATAATTTAGTAATTTGCTGTGGCAGCATCCTTCATTTTTCTGCATACACAATGTAACTAAAAAAAAAAAAAAAAAAAAAAAATTCAAAATTAATTAATAGATATAATTATGTTATATATAGCTATTTCCAAAATAGAAAAAAAAAAAAAAAAAATAACATAAAATAAAAAAATTTATTGCATATATATTATATGTTAAATGAAATTAACATGATTATTAATAACATTTTATTTATTTTCTTTTTTATACATATGTGAAATATATATATATATATATATATATATATATATATATATAAATATATAATATATACATGTCGTTATGAAACATCTACTAAATTAAGACATATTAATATGGAATGAAAACTATATCTTATAAAAAATGTTCTATATAATATATATGTAATTATATATGACAATAATTCATTCTATTCTATTTTTTCTTTTTATTCATATATATTCATAATAAAAATATGTGTAAATGTTTTTCTCCTTTTTTTCATTTTTTTTTTTTTTTTTTTTTTTTTTTTACATGCTTAGCTAATTTATGTGCATACATATCGAACGATGAATGAGTATTTGAATTAGTCGTGAAATAAAGGAGGCACAAGATATAACTTAATAAATTTAAAAAACTATCATATGTTTCAACTTTTTTTTGAGAGTTAATAGTTTGATTTGCACATTTAGTAAAAAATTCATAATCTGCATCGTCACTTTGACTATTAGGACAATTATATGTATCTATTAAATTTATTTCTACGTCATTTTCATATTTTATTTTTTCTTTAGTAATTTCTAAATTTTTCATAAAAATATGATTTAAAATATCATAATATGTATTATTTAAAAAAATTTTTTCAGTTTTTTTTTCGAGTGTATCATCTTTTGTGTCTAGAGAATTTTTTGTTAAATTGTTTGCATTAATACTTTCATTATTACAATTTTCTGAGCTATTATTATTACTTATAATATCTGATGCACAATATTTACCTTTTTCGTTATCTAACATTGAATGATCTGATAATTCTGTTGTAATAAATGAACTTAAAGAGTTATTTGAATTCATATCAGATATGTTTAAATCAAACAGATAAGGAAATTTTTTTAAAATATGTAAATATAAAGTATATTTGTTGTCAAAATTGTTTAAATAACTAAAAACAGAATTTTTTTTTTTTTTTTTTTTTAATGTACTTTCATAAGACATTAAACTATCATAACATGCGGGAGTAGTATTTCTTTTAACATCATTCATATTTTTTTCAAATATCTTATTTTCTTGATATGGTAAATTGATTGAACTACTTTTAAAATCGAAACTTTTATTTGTTTTTTCATTTATTAAATTATATGAGTAACTATAATCAAGTGAAGATGAGTTGAAGTTTTGTGATAATTTTTTTTTATTATTTAAAATTTGATTTTGCCCTTTGAATGATCCATATTGAATTTTATTAACTATAGTGACATTAGGGTAAGGAGGAATATCAATCTTATTAGAAAATGGGATAAAATATTCTTTTATTTTTCTTTGTTCAGCTAATCCATGTAAATTTGGGCAGTAATATCTATTGCAATTAGCTTGTTTATAATCTTCACATCTTTTAGTTTTATATACAAGAGGATGATAATCAATTTCATCTATACTATGTGCTAAAGGACATTCAACACCCAAAGGACATTTATTAATATTTGTTTCTTCAATATATTTATAAAATTTATTATTTACACTCCCATCTTTATTAGTTAAAAATACGCAATTTCTTAAAATATTATCTCTTTTTTCCTTATCTTCTTCTTCATTGTTATTTTTGATAAAATAGGGACAAGATACTGGAATATATCTCAAATAAGACGGCAAAGAAATATAATATGGGCACCTTCTTATCCATTCGGTACTATGACTATATTGACATCTATCTAATCCAAATTCACATAAACCTTTAGCTAGTCTTAAACATTGTTTTGTACGAAATCTGTATAAATCTTCCTCGCTTAGTAAAGGTGTGCAAGCCATTATAACAAATAAAAAAAAAAAAAAAAATTTATATTTATATTGAAAATAAAAATAAAAAAAGAGAAAAAGGAAAAAAAAGAAAGAACTATTTTATATATTTAAGAAAAAAAATAATAAAAATTCCTAATAAATAAATATATATATGATTATTATTTATATACATATTTATATTATTATTTGAAATGTAGTAAAAACAAAAAAATTAAAACGTTATCTATATATGTTATAGGACTTTTAAAAGATTGAAGCAAACAAAAAATTATTCAAATATAATTATTTAATATTAAATTAAAAAAAAATTTAAAAGAAAATTTAAAAAATAAAAGCAAAAATAAAATAAAATTACATTAAAAATATTTCACCCTATAATATTTTTGCAAATGAGAATCATGTAAAGGAAATATAAAAATATAAGATAATTAAAAGCAAATAAAGCAGATAAATCAGAAATCAAAAATACCAATTTTAAAATGAAATAAAATAAATAATTTAATATAAAACTAATGGATATATAATTTATATATTAATATTATTTAAAAAAGAAAAATGTATTTTTACATAATTAAAATTTTAGGTTATATTAATAATTATTTAATTTTTGGAAAAAATTTAATTTATATGCTTTTTTTTTTTTTTTTTTTTTTCTTTTATTTCTTATACTTTATGAAACAAATGGAATATAAGAAAAAAAAAAAAAAATTGTTGAACACACATGTATGTGACAAGTTACAAGAACAATGAGAACAAAACGAACAGAAACTACAACAAAAAGTTAATAAAAATTAATTAAAAAAAATAAATAGTTCCTTTCAGTTTATTTATCATTAAATATATTTTTATTTTTTTAAAAAATTATATATTTTAATAAATTTCTTTTTTTTTTTTTTTTTTTTTTAGCTGTTTTAAAATTATAATTACAGCTTCATAAAGTTTTTCATATATTTCCTTATCTTTTTTTATTAAAAAATTATAGGAAAGGAAAAATGTTAGTAATGATTGCATGCGAGCAAAATATATTCATAAAAAAAATTTTCAATTTTTAATTCTTTCTCATGATATTTTTAACGAAAAGTCACAATAATTTGTATAAATATACATATTTTACAAATATATTTTTTTTCTTTTTTATTATTCAGGATATAATAATCAATGCGAATAATAATACATGTTACCTCATATATCATGAAAACTTTGAGTAAATATTTTCGTTAGTATCTAAAATCTAATAACTTCCATGCTTTAATAAAATAATATTAGGTTATATAAAATGAAAATATATATTATCAAATTAATAACAATTTCTACATTTTACATATAAAAGAATTAGGAAGAAATAAAAATACAAATTTCCCTGTGTGCAAACATTTTTTCCCATTTTAAGGATCAATTGTCCCCTTTTTTTTGGCTGTTCATTTAATAAAAAAATATATATTTAATAATTTAAAAATAACAAAATTTAAAAATTTTTACTTAATTATAATTACTAATGAAAATAGTTAAACATATATTATATTGTTAAAAAAAAAAAAAAAAAAAAAAAAAAAAGGTAAACATTTGTAGGGCCAGCTATTTATTAAAATAAATTTTGATCTCAATAAGAAAAATGAACTTATGACTTTACAGAATGAATTTTTAGCTTTATTTTTAGAATGTATATAATTATCAAAATATTTGATTTTATATTTTCATTTTTTTTTTTTTTTTTTCTTTACTTTAGAAAAAAATGAATTAAGATTATTTGAAATTTGAATTTTATTAATAACTATTAACATGATTTATTTAACCACATATAAAAAATTAATATTTAAATTCTTTCTAATTTATAATTTTTAATAAAATTGTTTTAAAATTTTATATATATTTCTTCTAAATTTTATTCAATCCCTTTTTCATAATTGTATTTATTGTAAATTTTAAAAAACTTTCTTCATGAAAATAAAATTATGTAATTAATATTAAAAAGGAAGCTTTAATAATAATTATAAAAAAAAAAAATTAATGAAAAGTAGTATCTTTTTAAATTAAAAATATTCAACAAAAACAACCTTTACCTGATAATTTTTAAAAAAAAAAATAATATTAAGTAATATAAAGGTATTTTTCTACTATTAATGATTTTATTACTAAAATATAAAAAAAGTATACCATAAAACTCCTAGGACATTATTTGTAATGATAAAATAATATTTATCAAAAAGAATGATTTGAATTTTATAAGCATATATATCAAAATAAAAATTATAATCAAATAAATAAGAAAACATATTCATCATTAAGTTAAAAATCTTGAAAATACTTAAAAAATTTTTATAATATTGCAGATGGTAGATCATATACAAATTTATTTTACTTTTAAAAACATTATAAGTTTCTTTTTAATTATAAAAAAATTAAATATTATATAACACAGAAAAAAAAATTATATTTAAAATATATTAAAAATAATAAAAACAGGAAACTTTTAAAATATATAAATGTTTTAGAGAGAAAAAAAAAAGATAATTTTACTAAAATATATATATTATTTGTTAAAGGAAATTACAATATATATATATATATATATATCTAATTAAGATTTAAATTAATACTAGAACGAGGGTGATAGAGGTCTATTAAATCCCCCCCTCCTGTTCATATATTGTCGATATTTTCTTTTTGTCCTTCTATTTATTCCTGATAAATCAGTTTGATTATGACATTTATTTTCAGTTGTGTCAAATTGGCTAATCCCTATAATTTTTTTAATCATATCATTCTCAGACATATCTTCTTTTTCATTTTCACTTGATAAAGCATTATAATTTTTTTCTTCATCTATACATAATTTTGTGTTTTTTTCTTTTGAGTTTGAATCGTGTGCATTTTGATTATAATTATTATTTATAATATTATTACTTGAATTAATGTCGTTTGTAATTAGTTTTTTTTCAGAATTATTTATTTCTATTTGTTCTCTATAATTATTATTTACTTCATTTAATTTTGCATTAACTTTATTATTATTTAAATCATCATAATCTCTATTTTCATTATTTACTTTATCAATTAAATTATTATTTATACTTCTTTTTATATCATTCTCTCTTTCATTGCTATAAAATCTATTATTATTTTTTCCTTTTTCGTCACTTTTGTCATCACTATAACTAATACTATCTCTATTTTTACTATTTTTTTCATACCTATTATTTGAAATTCTTCTTCTACTCTTATGTTTATCATTATATCTATCTAAGCTTCTTTTTCTATGTTTATCTACACTTTTGTCTTTATGCTTATACCTATGTCTATCTATGCTTCTTTCTCTATCCCTTTTTCTATACCTATGTCTATCTCTACTTCGCCCTTTACTCCTACTTCTATATTTATCTCTTTTTTTATCTCTGCTTCTATTCCTACTTTTATGTCTACTTCTGTCTCTACTTCTATTCCTACTTTTATATCTGCTTCTGTCTCTACTTCTATTCCTACTTTTATATCTGCTTCTGTCTCTACTTCTTTCTCTACTTCTATTCCTATTTCTATCTCTTCTTCTACTTCTTTTCCTATCTTTACTTATGTGCCTATGCTTACTTTTCATATGTCTTTCTCTTTCTCTACTTTTTTCATGTGTTCCATATGTACTATCACTATTAAAATCATACACTACTTCATTAACACTATTTATAATATCATTTGATACTTCATTTATTTCATCGATTTGATAATTTCCATCATTATAATTATCTACTTTCATTTCACTATTATTGCAATTAGGTAAAAATTTATTAGTTAAATTTATCTCGTTTTCATTTATATCATTTAATTTTTTCTCTTCACTAAATTCCATAACACATCCATTATTTGGGATTTGTGTTTCATATTTAATATCTTTTTTACAAAATTCATTGTTTTCAGATATGTTCATATTTTTTATTTCATCATAATTGTTTATTTTATCAAAATTATTAACATAACTTTCCATTTTATTTATTTATTTTTTTTTTTTTTTTGGTACATTAATCTAAAAAAAAATTTCTTTTTATTTTGAAAAGAGAGTTAAACATAATGCGAACATTTGAATTATTTTCATATGTTTCAATTAATAATTCTTTTTTTATTTTTGAAATTATAAAAATAATTTATAATTCAAAAGTTTTTTAATTTTAATAAATTTTTAAATTATGTTTTTATTTAACAAATTAATTTTTTTTATTAAAAAAAATCATTCTACCAAATATTATAGTTAACATACTAATAAAAAGTATCTAAATAAAAGCTATTATGAATTTCAAAAAATATAAAAATAAATTTATATTTTCAATTTGAAACATAATTAACTTTTAATTTTTTTTTTATGCTATATATATGTAAGGTTTAACAATTCAATATATATGAATAATTTAAAAAAAAATTTATAAAAATATTTTTATTACAACGTGCTTTAGTAAAATTATTATATATCATAATTTTTTTAACACTTTTTTTGTATTATTAAGTTTATATCCATTTACATAATTTAAAAAAAATTAAATTTGTATGTTACTTTATAAATATAAATTCTAATAAGTATAAAACATAAATTTATTCAAAATCGCACCTCACTATTAACAATGAATTCATCAAATGAAATTATTACATTTATTTGTTATTTTTTGTCCAACTGCTTAAAAAAAATTACTTGATATAAAAATATTTATTTCATAAAACTTAACCATTTTAAAAAATATTGACTTCCAATTATTTTCGCCCATCCCATCTTATGAATAATCAATTTATATTAAATTTTAAATACATTATTTTTATTTAGTTATCTAATATACCATAATTTTCCCTTAAATATTACTTTTAAAATATTTTATGTAAGAACTTTATCAATAATTATTCTCTTTTTTTTTTTTTTTTATTTGTTATTGATTGTATAAGAGTAGATGTAAAGAAAATATGAAAATTAGCTTTAAGTAAAATATAATAAATGTATTTTTATGTACTTTAAAAAAAAATTGTTATTTACCTAATACTCTTGTAAAACGAAAGTACAAAGTATGTTCTTTTGCATTATGATTTTCAGCATATGATACTGTATGAATTCTTTAATTACAAATTGTTTACCTTTTAAACATACTTGCGAAAATTAAAAAAAAGAAACACTTAAATTATACTTAAATAAGTATATTTTAAAATAAATTCAAATGAGATTATCATATATATTTTGGTATTAAAAGTAAATAGTTTTTATCCAGGTATATTAATGAAATTAAAAAAGAGAGAGGAAATCTTATAATGATATAAATATTAAACGTTAAATCCGCAGTAACAAAAAAGATAAAAAATTTCATATTTTTTTAAACTTTCTAAAATAAAGAAATACAGGAACCTTTACAAAAAAACATTTTAGTATAATTAAAATTAACTTATCATTTTAAAAATATATTTTTTTCATTAATTTCTTGTTTTATATATACATATATATATTTAATTATTAAAAATGTTATTTTTTATTTCATTATTATATTATGGATGTTAATAATATTATTAATTATTACCATATTTTTTTTTTTAAACTTCAAAATACTTTTATTTTAATGAATAAAGGATTCCAAAATTTAAAAAATAAATATGTTTTATGTTTATCATTAAAAAATAAAATAAAGTATTTTGTAAAATTTGTAAATTTTATTACATGAAAATTCTTATTTAAAATTTTTTATTTAATTTTATATTAAATGGAAAATTTTTTTCACCCATTTTATCGAAATGTGTTGCATTCAATTTAAAAATATTCTAAAAAATACCCAAATAAAACGAAATTTAACTTTTTAATATTTATATGAGAAATTAAGTGTATTTATATAAATGTTTT
>NW_021628222.1:27371-43885 GCF_900005855.1 Plasmodium gallinaceum | reverse complement strand
TTTTTTTTTTTTTTTTTTTTTTTTTTTCTCTTTTCACAAAGATTAAAAAAAAAAAATTAAAATCTTAAAAGAATTTTTAAAAATGTATTATTTTAAATAATACATTTACTGAACAATATATATTAACTTATATTTTTCTTTTTGTATCTTTTTTGTTTTTTCTTTGAAATATTTAATAAATAGCTTTTATTATAGGTGTAAAAAGATTTTCTACATATATTATTTTATTCTTTTATTTTTATGTATTACAGTTTTACTTTTCTTTCATTACACCTTTATATATATGCTAATTTTTTTTTTTTTGTTAATTGTCTAAAAAATATCCCATAAGAAAAAGAAGAGAAAAGAAAAGAAAAGAAAAGAAAAGAAAAGAAAAGAAAAGAAAAGAAAAGAAAAGAAAAGAAAAGAAAAGAATAATATTTAGTATGAAATGCCTTGAACAGTTTAAGTGATGTTATACCCTAAAAATTATTTAAAAAATATTTTATATATTGTTACATTTTTTATATCTTTGATAAAAATTTAATTGGAAAATATTCATGTTTAATATTCGAAAAATTAATATTATTTTTTTTGTCTATGCTATTTTTTGTAATTAAATGTTTTATTAATATTTATTATGTTGCAAAATTTGATATACAATTTTCTCATTTAATATAAATAATAATATTAAAAAAAAAAAAATAAAATGCATTTATATTAATATAAAAAATTTTCAATAAACAAATAAATTGTAATGGAAAAGTGTTTTATCATTATCTGAAATTACTTTATGAATTAATCTGTTTATATAATAAAGAAAAATAATTTATAATAAAAAAGGATAACTATAAATAAACAATTTTCTTTATATAAGTTTTACGAAATTGCATTAAATATATTAAAAATGAAATATAAATTGTCTTTTTTTTTTTTTTTTTTATTTGTCATTTAATCTATTATATATCTTTTCTATTTAATATACCTTAAATACAAATACATCTTAAAATAAATAATATACTTTTTGTTTCTATTATTTAATTATAATTTAAAATTTCTTAATTAAGAAATTTCATACCATCTTTATTAAAATAAAATTTTAACACATTTAATAATTTGCTGTTAAGGTTATATGTTTTAATTTCTTTTAAATGATTTTTTATAATATTTACTTAAACAATTTTAAAGATAGAAAAAATAAAATAAAAAGTTAAAATAATTATATTAAACATACAAAAAGAGCATGTTTAAAAAATATATAATTATAAATTAAATAATTAAAAAAGATAAATTTTACTTTATTTAATATCATTTTTTAGAATATTTAAATAAATTTAAGTATTTAATTATATATGTTTATTTAAATTATATGTTTATTTTGAAAATTATATATATAGTATAGAATGTATTAAAAAAAGAATTATTAGCAACAAGTGATTAATCAAAAACTTCTTAACATTATTAAGTTCATTTCTTAGAACTTTTCTTACGATAAAATATATATTATTTGTTATAAAAATATTATAATAAAACATTTAATTTATAATGAAATATAAAAATACATCATATAAAGGATATATCTGAGTATAGATTTTATTCTTGTTTTAATTTTAAAGAAAATATAAAATTTAAGAAAAAGAATTTTCTACATTTCTAAATCACTCCTATTAATGATCCTTTTTAGTCTAAAAAAAAAAATGAGATGAAAAATAATTTAAAAATATTATAAAAAATAGATATTTAAAAGGAATTATGAAAAATATAAATTAAAAGAAAAAAAAAAAAATACTACCTTATTAGTTAAACAATTATAAATATGTGGAATTCCTGGTTTTAATATTAACTCATAAGATACATAAGCAGTTTCTGCTGCTAGAAAAAAAATTAAAGCTCTTCTAATAATAGGTAAACCAACACTTCCACATCCATATGACATTTTTATATAATAAATAAATAACAGATGAAAAAAAAGATGAAAAAAAAAATTTAAATATATAATATTTATTTAGATAATTCAAATAAATGTTTTCGTAATGGCATTTAAAAAAAAAATATGTATCTAAATGAAAAAAATATTCCTTTAGAAAATTATAATAACTTTTTTTAAATATATATATATATATACATATATTTTTATTTTAATATATGATTCATTATATTATTATACGTATTTATTATATTTTTTATTTTTATTTTTATTTTTATTTTTATTTTTATTTTTATTTTTATTTTTATTTTTATTTTTATTTTTTTTTTTTATTTTTATTTTTATTTTTTTATTTTATTTATTTATTTATTTATTTTTTTTTTTTTTTTTTTTTTTTTTTTTTGTGCTTTTTAAATTCTTTAATTTTTTTAAAATATTTTGGTTATATACATGTGTATATTTTGATTAAAAAATATTAAGTAAAATAAATATGATAGTTATTTAAATGATATATAAAGTATACAAAATGATAATAACTTAATATATTATTATATACATTTTTAAAACAATTGAATGATGAAAAAACATTTTTAATATAAAAGTTCATACTTAAATAACTAAATGGACCTATTAACTTTATAAAAGAGGATAATGAAAATATTTCTTTTCCTTTTTTTTTTTTTTTTTTTGTTCTTTTTAAAAGATCAAAAGAATTGACCTTTAAATAATTATTATAAAAAAAATATATAACTAATTAAATATATAGATTTGATTTGAATTAATAAAAAACAAAAAAAGTTCTGCCCATAAGTGCATAACACTTCTAATGAATTTCATATATCAAATAAATTTATATACAAAGCATATTTATGTGTGCGTTAATCTGTTAGTAACAAAGAATTACATTGAGAATAGTGATTTTATAGCCCATTTAAAAAAAAAGGAAAAAAAAAATTTTATTTTTAAAATAAAGTTGTCTAAGTAGAAGATTTTTATAGAAAAATCATAAAAATATCTTTAAAAAAAAAAAAAAAAAAAAAAGTTGAATTATATTAGTGTTTTTTTTTATAACTATCTTCCTAATTCATTACTATATTTCTAAAATACATATGTACGTATTTTTTTTTCTTTATTGTTACTAAATATGCTGAAATATATTTTAATAATTTGTACTTTGGCATTATATTTGCCATTGGAAATATCAAGTAATATATCATGTTTATAAATATACTAACCTATTGAAATTAAAAATTATGTTTTTAATATTTATTATCTCAATAATAATGATTTAAAAATATTTTTATTTCATTTTATTTTGTTCTTTCCTCTGCTAAGAGTGAAAAATTCAAATATACTTTTAGAAAAATAATATAAATTATAAAATTAAAATAATCATTATCCTTATTTTAATAATATAAATTTTTTTTTTATTCTATGTTTATTATTTTTTTAATCGAACAATGTAACTCCTATATACACATAAATTACATATATAACTTTATTTTAGACAAGCCTCACAAGAGTGCCAAGCCAAAACGGGCGGAAAAAGAAAAAAAAAAAACTCCGAGTCGTAAAGGTATAAAATATAATTTTAAAATTTATTTTTGAAAAGAAAAAAATAAATTATTATATTATATTTTCTAGGTATTGATAATATTGAAAATTCTATTATGAGAAAGGTTGAATCCATTAACGTTGCGTTTGATCCCAGTTCTAAAAAGTTTGTTCCATCAAAATCAAGAAAATCACACATAGTTGGTTCGTACAAAAAATAATTACAAAAATATTATCATGAAAAAAAAATATACTATAGAATTTAAAAAATTAAAAACAGGATAACACTATTTAATAAACATTTAAGAATCCATTGAATATTAATTATTTAAAACTACAAATTATATAATAATATAAATTAATTTTTTTTTTTTTTTTCCTTTTTAGGAGGCTTTAGTCAAAATACATCAGATGCAGAAGGTTTATAAGAAAAAAAAAAAAAAAGAAGAAACATATATTGTATTAATATACCTATTCTATATAAATAATTCTCTATTTTATTATATATTTATTTATAATAATTTTTAAATTCTTCTGATTTTAATTATTTTCCTTATTTTAATTATCTATTTTTCTCATAGATGTCGAGAAAAGTAAATATGAAAAAGGTAAAAATTCAAAAAAAAAAATTATTTATTTTTATAAATTTAATTACTATATAATTTTGATAAACCTTTTTATTATTATTATTTTTATTAGCTATTCGCTTTTTTGAAAAATTAAAAGATGAAATGTTAAACCTTGCTACAAAAATTAACAATGAATTAGAAAATCAAAATCACACAACATTAGATCAATATAAGAGTGCTTCAATTTTACTAAAAGAAAGTTTGGCTACAATGCACTCATTAGATGTAGTAAGAAATAATCCAGATATTAATTATTCAAGTAATATATAAACTTAAAAATGCTTAAATAAAAATAATAAATAAATAACAATGATAATATTTTATTATAAATTATTATCTTTCTATTTTTTTCAGAATATACAGTGGATTGGTATACAAATGCAACCCTAAAAGATAAATATGACACTAAGAAAAGTAAATAGAATTATGCATTAATTAATTAAAAAAATTTATATTATTTATAACCAATATATTATATCATAAAGGTTTATTCTTATAGGTATAAAAAAAAGCATGGAAAAAATGTTTAAGAATGCACACAATTCAAAAAAAGTTGCAAATAAAAAAATAGGTACTATATATATTTTTTTTTTTTTTAATTTAAAAATTTTATCATAAAAATATATTTTTTTTTATTTTCCTTTATAAAGACTATAATATCGAGCAACTTGAAGTGGACCTACTAATGCAAAAATTTGTAACTGAAAATACAAATGGTATATATTAAATTGCATTGTCTATATTTTATATTATCTCACTATTGATATATATTTTTTCTGTTCTTTTATTTTTTTCTTAAAAAAAAATAAAAGTTTATAAAATATTATTATTCTTTTTTTATTATTTTTTAGTAATCAAATTATTAAAAGAACACAATAATAATACTAATGATTATATGTCTCCTATGCATAATGATGTTTGTGGACAATTAGGTACATCTAAGAATAAAAAAAAATAAATTATGTAAAATAAGTTTATTAATATAAGAGATAAAAATTATATTTTTTTTTTTTAAATTTTTTAGGAAGTATATTTGTAAGCTACCTATTTGAAAAAACTTTCAAAAGTTCAATCAATAAAAATTTAGGTTTCTTCAAAAATTATCTTCCTCGTTTAAAATTTAGAATACAAACTATGATTCAAAATGGTATAAAAAAATTTACCTTTTTTTTTTTAAATATATATAATTATTATTAAAGATTTTCTATAAATATATATATATGCAATATTTTTTTTCTATTTAAAGGAACTCTTTTACTATTGGAGAAACGATTAGATGACTCCTTGCATTCTTTTAAGATTAAAATTGCAGAACTTATGCAAAACAGTAAAATTATATAAAAGAGATAAATTATTTAAATTAATTTATATTTATATATTTAAGAAAGAAAAATTTCTTAAATACATTATTATAATTTAATATATGTATATATTACCTAATTTTTATTTAGTGAAATAAATACACATAAATATATATTTCTTTATTTATCTTTTGTTTTAGAATTTGGATTCAATGATATGTGTTCTGAAAAATGTCTATTAGATACTGTTAATGCAGATTATAGTTTAAAAGAATATGAAAAAATATTTAAACCCACTAATACATTACAACGAAGAGCAGACTGTAACACATATACATACACACATACATACTTATAAATATATATATATATGTATTTTTTTTTTTTTTTTTTTTTTTTTTTTTTTTTTAGTGACTAAATCATTAATGTATTACTATAGAAATGAATTATTTAATATAGAAGCATCTGCTGATTTTATTTTAATAATGTTACTTTATCTACATTCTGCTACTGAACTTTCAGAAAAGGGATTTTTAGATGCCAGTATTTTACACACTTCTGATAGATTTAATTTAATAAATAAAACTATTGATAAAAATAGAGAGGTATGAAAAAAAAAAAAAAAAAAAAAAACTTTTCAAATAGTTTAGGAATATTTTATTCCATAATTTTGCTGATTAAATATGAATTTTTAATAATAATTATTTCCTAATAATTTTTATATTTTCTTATTTGTAGAAAAAAGAAAGTAATCTGATAAATTTTAAAAAAATGGCTCCCTTTAATTTTTTTCGAGAGGAACCAGAAGAAAAGTCTGGGAATGAATCAATATTTGCAATCGATGATATCATAAAAACATGCTCATTAGCAAAACGTTCAAAACATTTTAATTCTTTATTTGAATTAACAAAAAATCTATGGAAAGATATTCAAAATATTTATGCAGCTTCTTACGGATTTACTGAAGCAAAAAAAATAAAAATTGGAAAATTTGTTGCCTCAAAAATTAGAAATGTTGGTTTTATATTTAGGTGGTTTAGTAATAATAAACCAGCACTCCCAAATGTAAATTTCTTGGTTAATAATTTTTCACCTTTACTTTCTATAAGCTTACAATTAAGTAATAATTATAATAATTAGATACTTGTAATTTTATTAAAAATATATATATTTCAAAAAAAAAAAAAAAATAAAGTAAAAAATATATATACTATATAAATGCATATATATATATATATATATATATATATATATATATATATATATAAATCTTTATCTTCTTTTCTTTTTTTCATTATGAATAGCTTTTTTTATAAGTACTATGATTGAACAATATGAATCCAGTTTTCTCAGTAGTTTTTCGGCAGTTCTAAAAAAAATTTTCACTTTAGGTAGAAGTGGAGCAAATCCAAAAAACTATGATGATTTAATTGAATTTTCAGAAACAAATTATTTATTAAAATATGCAAAAGTCGATAGAGTTCAAAGAATAATTACTCAAATAGTTACAATGTTAAAAAAAAAATTCTTATCTTTGCCTTTCACTCCTACACTACTTGCTCAATATGTATCTATTTTCCTTTCATTATGGGTGTTTGAAAATGAAACAGATATTTCATTAAACAATAGTAACATATCAAGATTTAAAAAATTGTTTTTTCTCACCTACTTTGTCCATAGTAAAATAAATAAAAAAAAAATAATAAAATAATAAAATAAGATAGAAATATATATACAAGATAATTTTTACTCTTTTATTTTTAGATGATGGTCCTGTTGAGAAAGCTGTTGACATAATTTATAGTAGATGTAAAGGTAAAACAGACAAAATAGTTTTAGGTTGTATACAGGACTACGGTGGAAGAGAAAAAAAAAAATTTTTCGGTTTAATAAATAGAAAGTGTAAACCTACAAAAATTAGTATAAAGAAACGTAGTATTCGTAAAATTTTGAAAATTCTTATGTCATCTTTAACTAACCCTTTAGAAATTTTAAAAATTGCTGTTGATACAGCTACAAGATGTGATTATTTTGGTCGTAGTTCATCATTAGAAAATAATAAAATGAAGAAATCTAAAAAAAATAAAATAAATTATGATTTATTTATTAAATCAGAATTATCTCTCCGATATATATGTGCCACTGTGACAAGTAACTTTTTTATTTTATGCAAAAAAAAAAAAAAAAGTGTCTATATACTTAAAATTTTTTTTTTTTTCTTTTAGAGAAAATTGTTCAAAAAATTATAAGAGATGTTTCACGACTTAAAGATATGAGTCAAGCTCAAGGTATAATTGATCAAACATTAGACAGTCTTCAGTATTTAAAAATAAAAAATTATAGAGATGAAAGTAGCAGTGTTACTATTATTTGTCCTTTTATGGAAGGAAACGATAAAAATATAAGAGAATTAGAAAGAAGTCAAATAACTTTTTTTGTTTATAGTAAATAAAAATAAAATGAATATTTAATTATATTAAAAATAAATAAATACCATTTTCTCCACTTTTTTTTTTAGAGAACATAGGTTTACTTAAAATTATTAAGGGAAAAATTATAAATATCTTTAAGAAATCTATTTCAACTAGAGAAGGTTAATATGACAATAATTATATTTATTTATGAAAAAAAAAATAATATTATTTTAATTGTCTTATTTTTTTATTTTTATTTTTTTATTAGGTATTAAATCAGACAGTGCTATTTATATAAAAGTTGGAGGTAATTTAATAAATGACATTAAAAAATACATAGAAGTATTTTATCCCATATCATTTTTGAAAATATTACATAAATGTATAATTTTTTTTTTTTTTTTTTTTTTTAAGCTCGAAAATTTAATGGACTTCTTTACACCGGAGGTAATGCATATATATAATTATGCATTTTTACATGTTTAAATAAAAGTAAAAAATAATTTTCTTAATTTTTTTTTTTTTTTTTTTTCAATTTTAGGATATCATCTAAACGTAGAAAATTCTGAATGTAACACAACAAAATAAACTTATTTTTTGAAATTTCTTTTTTAAAAAAATAAATAAAAAATTAATTATAAATATATAATTATTTGTATATTTTTTGTCTTTGTTAGATGATACTCTTCATATTGAATTTTCAGAATCAAGTAAATTTTATTATATTAAATATTATTCTACTATATTATTTTGTGTTTATTACTCTTTTCTCATAAATATTTATTGTTAGTGATATTTTATTTTACAATATTTATTTTCTGCTTTTATTTTTTTTTTAGGAAAAGTGTATGATGGAAGACAATTTGTTGATGAATTATCTATAATAAAAGCAGATGGTATTATATTTGATAATTCTTTTAAATAATTGTTCATTGAAAATATTTTATCATTTTAATGCCTCGTTATTTTACTTTACCTTTTTTTTTCCCCTTTTTTAATGTTTTTTAGGTGTTAAAAGTATCGAAATGAAAGGAATAAATGAGGGATATCAAAGTAATAAATAACATTAATTTTTTTAAAAAAAAAAATAAAAATAATAAACCTAATTAAAATCCCTTTCTTTTTTCTTAATTTTAGGAATTTACGTTCTTACCGATGGTACTAAGGTAACAGAATTTGATTTCGCCATTCAGAATCCCGACGGTATATTTATTTATATATATATAAAAATATAATTGAATAAAAGTAAAAAAATGAATTTTTATTTTTTTTTTTTATTATAGCTGATATAATTGTTTTTGATGGATACAATTATGTTTCATCTCATGCTCTTCGTTTTATGGGAATAGAAGACGAAAGTATATATTAACATATATAATAAAAATTAATAATTAATTATTTGTTTTAGTTCTTTTTAATTTCATCATATTATTATTAACTTTATTATATTCATATATGAAATATATATATATATAAATATATACATCTGTTCATTTTTTTTTAATTTATTAGGACTTGTTTGGGCAGGAGATAGCATAGGATGGACAGCTGAATTTGCTTTAGGTCTCATTTCAGAAAGTCCAGGTAATAAATTTATATATATGTATTATAAAAAAGAAATGAAAATATTTAATATATAATTTAATTCTAAAAAAAAAAAAACTAATTTTTATAGTACCAATTTTTGATGGTCATGCGTGGGTTTTACTTGATAAATTAAATATCAAGAGTATATTAGGTTAGAAACTAAATGATATAAATATCATAAATTGATATAAAAATAAAGTTTAATTATAATATATTTTTATCTATACTTTTTAAATGATAGGCGATCATTTACCAAAGGATGTAGATGGAAATTTACTAGCTAAAAATGTTAATTTTATTGTTTTAAATAAAAGTGGAAAACAAATAATGATAGATGAAACACGTAATAAATTAAATATATATGTATATTACGTTGAAATCACTAATTATTCATAATTTATATAAATTATAACCTTAATCTTCACAAATATATATATTTTTTTTTTAACAGCCGTTATAAATTTAAAGTATGCAACACTTACGTTGTCTGGTATACTAAATTTTGTTACTAAGGCTGAAAAAGGAAAAGGTAATGAAATAATTGTTCATACCAGAATACCGTAATGATATTAGTTTCCTTTTTTTTGTAAAAAGTGTAATAAGGAAAAAGTTAAAATTTAAGTAATTTTTCTCAGAAACTTCTTCATTTTAAGTAGTTAGATCTATGATACATATACGAGAAAATTAAAAATCCTATATTTTTTAAATTAAAAAATATGAAATAAACATAAAAAGTTTTATTTAATTAAAATGAGGAAAAAACCGTAGCTTTTTTTCTTTTTTTTTTATAATAATTCACCTTTCTTCACTATTTTATTATATAAATATTTTAAGCTTTTGATATATAATATAGATATATATATATATATATATAAATGTGTTAAATAAAATTTCAATAATTTTCATACTTTTTGTATTTTTATATATATTTTGAAAATTGAAGACTATTGAAATATAATATTTAGTTGTATATATTTTTTTTTTGTTTTATTTTTTTTTTTTAAATTTTAGTTTTTATATCAATTTAAATTGTTTCCATGCATTTTTAATTTTTCCTTCTTTTTTTTTAACCTTTTTAAATACACATTTTTTGTCTAATAATTTTCATTTAGTTCTTTTTTCTTCTAATTTTTCTTTTTTTATAATAAAGTTTTTTGTTTTAACGTTATCTTTAATTTGTTATATTTTTCGTAGTACAATCATTGGAATCAAACATTTTCAACATTTTTTTTTAAGAAAAACAAAAATAGTAAAAATAAAATACTTAAAATTATAACTAATCTGGAATCAATTTAATTTTTTATGTAAAGTAATATTGTTTATAGCCTATTTTAAGTATCTATGTAAAACGTACAAATAAAATTTTTTATACTTTTTTTTTTTTTTATTATTGTTTTGTATAATTTTTTAAAAAGAAAATATATTATCATTTTTATGCACAATTTACAATTTCATATACAAATTTTTTTAGTTGTGTGCTTTTATGTGCACACAAAAAAAAAAAAAAAAAAAAAAAAAAAAAAATATGAACAGGTTCAAATTTTTTAAAATGTATTCATAAAAATCTGTTTAATGAAAAATAGTTTCAATTAGTTATTCTATACATTAAATAAAAAGCATAAGCATTTCTATCTTTAATAATATAAAAATCATGAAAAAAATTTTAATTCCAATGTTTGAAATAAGAAAATTACATAACTATATATATCTTTTGTAAAAATAGTTCATTGAATTTGTATTTTATTTATTTTTTTTTTTTCTATGGCATATTAAAGAAGATAAAAAAATGAATTCAAAAACTCTTCCAAAATTAAATAATAAAAGTCGATCTTTAATGAAATCAATGAAACCACCTATAATTCCTCCTATGTTATTAAAAAATAAAGAAAAGTTACCTCGTACGATTATATAATACTGTAGAAATATATATATATATATATTATAAAATAAAAAATTAAATACCTATATACACACATATAATAACATATTAACTTTCATATTATATATATATTCAATATTTTTAATAAGTATTTTTTTTTTTAATAATTTAAAACAGCTGTCCCAAAGAATGTTATTTCAAAAATGATAGAAAATGATATAAACAGTAACAACAATAAAGTGGAACAAGAAATAAAACCGTCTGAACCAAATGTCAAAATACCAGAACCCAATATAAAACCACCAGAACCCAATGTAAAACCACCAGAACCCAATATAAAACTACTAGAACCAAAAATAAAACCATCTGAACCAAAATTAAAACCACCAGAACCAAAAATAAAACCATCTGAACCAAAAATAAATCCACCTGAACCAAAAATAAAACCACCTGAACCAAAAATAAAACCACCTGAACCTAAAATAAAACAATCTGAACCAAAAATAAAACCACCTGAACCAAAATTCAAACCACCTGAGCCAAAAATAAAACCATCTGAACCAAAAATAAAACCACCTGAACCAAAATTCAAACCACCTGAGCCAAAAATAAAACCATCTGAACCAAAATTCAAACCACCCGAACCAAAAATCAAACCACCACAAACAAAAATAAAACCACCAGAACCCAATATAAAACCGTCAGAACCCAATATAAAACCATCAGAACCCAATATAAAACCACCAGAACCTAATATAAAACCAATCGAACCAAAAATAAAACCATTTGATCCGAAATTAAAATTTTCAGGATCAAAAATAAATTCAGTAGAATCAACAACCAAATTTACATCAAAAGAAGCTAATGATGTAGATCTAAAAGAAAATATGTCATTTGATTCAGTCAAAGAAGAATACCCCAAGAACATTTTATCAAAGAATAAATTTCATGAAAAAAAAAATATTTTTGATAAAGTAAGAAATATATCACTGATATCGAAAAATGTTGAAAGCAGTAATCCATACGAAATCATAGAAAAGGGTAGGTTATATTCAGATAAGAAAGAAAAAACTAAACACTCAACTTCTACAGTTACAGAAAAAGGTACAATAATTAAAAAGGAAATATCTTTGTTAGATAATGAAATGACAAAAAATATATTGAATAACAGCAAAGAAATTCAACAAAAATCATTAAAAAATGGAAACTTTAATATTGTCGATATTTCAACACAGGGAAAAGGAAGTACTTTTAAGATATCGACAAATTTACATAATAAAGTAGAACAAACAGAAGTGTATATTAATAGTGTAACTAAAAAAAATATAATGATTGGAATACCAAATGAAGCAAAAAAAATTGGTCCCTTATCAACTTTTAAAGAAAGCAAATTGATTAGAAATACTCACTATATAAATGCATTTTCAAGATTTGATGGTAATTATATAGGTAAAGTTACAGGACCACCCACCCCCATTTCTAATTTAGATAAAACTCCTCAGAATCATAACGAAAAAAAAGATTTTCAAAATGAATTTCAAATAAATAATTTTTCTAATAATTTATCACCTTTTTCTGATTATTCATGTATGATGAATTTCCCTCTTTATAATTTTAATAGTAACTTAAAAAATAGTGGCATAGCAAATCCACCTTTTTGTTTTTATCCCGGGATGTGCATACCTTTATATCCATATGATCCTTTATATTATCAAAATATTTTTATGAATAATTTAAATGAATCAGAAGAGAAAAATAGGAAAGAAGAAATTAATAATGATAATAAAAGAATAAAAAAAAAAAATAAAAAAATAAAAAAAAAAAATGTTGATAATACAATGGTAGCTTCAGGGCACCTAAAGCCTCTACAATTTAGAAATGGAGCAGAATGGAGTAGTGAAGATGAAAAATATTTGAATGCTGATATATATTTTGAAGAAGAAAAAAAAATAAATAGAGAAAATAAAAATAAAAGTAGGAGTAAATATATTGGAAACTCTCAATGGTATGAAATTGAACATAAATTAAACAATTCAAGGGGAGTTATCGAGGATGAAGATGAAGATGAAGAAGAAGATGAAGATAAAGATGAAGAAGAAGAAGAAGAAGAAGAAGATGAAGATGAAGACGAATATAATAATGAAAATGAAGATTATAATAAAGAAGAAAATAAAAAGTATTATAAAGAATTAAAAAAAAAAAAAAAATGCAAAAGTACTAAAAAAAATATTGAAGACATGGATAATTTTAATTTTGACAACTTATATAAAAATTATAAAATAGAATATTTAAAAGAAAAACTAAAATGGGCAAACGAATATTTAAAGAAAAAGAAAAAAAATGAAGAATTAAGTAATAGTAATTCTATAACTTACAATCCTTTAAGAAAAAAACATATTGAACGTTTAGATGATATTGCACATCTTTTTTTACCAAAAAACAAAAAATATCAAAATCTATTTGATTTAGCAATGAATATTTCTAAAATATCTAATGATGACAAAAATGATATAATTAATATACTTTTATCATGTAGAGAATTAGAAAAATTAATAGAAGAACAACATTGTATCCTTGATATGTTAGATAATGACTTGAAAGAAGTAAATGCATCATTAAAGTTACCTTCTAATTGGGATAATTTTGAAAACTTTGAATTATTACAAGAAAATATTTTAAATTCAGAAGAAAATGGTTTATCTTTAAATAATACTCCTTTATTTATAAAAGGAAAAGTATCTCTTATACCAAAAAATTTAGAAACTTTTTTTGAAGAAACAGAACAATCAGATAAAAAAGAAGGATACAATACAATGACAAATATGCATACAGAAAAAAACACACTAACAAAAATGAATACAGAAAAAAACACAATAACTAACATGAATATAGAAAAAAACACAATAACAAACACTAAATTTTCTCCAAAATTAATAAAATCTAAAGTGAAAGCAAAAATACCTTTATTGTTAAAAAATACTCAAAAATCATAAAAAATATTTAATCCTATTTTTTTAAAATTTCCACATTAATACTATTTTAATCATTATATATTTCTTTTTTTTTTGTTTTATTTATTATGTATTTATATGTAAAATTTTTTTCATTATTTTAATTATTCATTTATCATTTAGTTTTTTTTTTTTTTTTTTTGTTAACTTTTTAAATTGTTTTATTTTTGTATCACATTAATTAATTTTTGTTAATTTTAAACTTTTTCAATTATTTTATTTTTTATAATATATATATTATTTCCACTTTTTCAACAGTTTTAATTTTTTCTTTTTTCATTATTTACTATTTTAGGATATTAAAATTATCCATTTTTATTATTGTAAGTAATGTAAAATTATTAAGATGTTATATAATTTTTGTAATGAACTTTATAATAAACATTTTTATATCACAACTTTATAAAAAAAAAAAAAGTGTTAGATTTACTAGTTTACACACATATATTTGTATTTTAATGAAAAAATGAAAGCAATAAGTCATTAAAAATTATGTAATTAATTTTTTTCGTAAGTAAATAATATATATATATATATGTTTTTTTTATTTTATATTTCTTATTTATTTCACATTTTTAACCAGGTGGCCATTTCATTTGTCTTTTAGCTAAAATGTGTAGGTGTAAGTAATAAACAGACTGACAAGCTTCTGGTCCATTGTTTACAACCAGTCGAAAATCTCCTAAGTTATTTCTTCTTACTATTTCTGCAACCTATATAAAATAAATATAAAAATATATTGCAACATACATGTTTATTTTTTATAACTATATTGCTATATATATATTCTTATAAGAAAATTATAATAATAAAACGAAAAAAATATTTTACCGCCCACATTAAATGTCCAAGAATTTCCTTATGTTTTTCTTCTGCTTTACTTAATCTTGTTAATCCATTTCTATTTTTTGGTATTACAAGGATATGAACTGGTGCTTGCGGATTTATATCATTAAATGCCATAACCTATATATAAAATACATTAACATAGAAATAATTTATATCAAAATTTAAAAATAATAGAAATATATATAAAAAAAAAAATATATATAATCAACTACAATAATTTATAAAATCATACATTAATTTTTTATGATTCATGTAATTTACTAAACAAAATTACAATTTATAAAAAGTAAAATAAAAGAAAAAATATACTACCTTATCATCTTCATAAACTAGGTCCACTTTAATTTCTCCATTAGCGATTTTTCCTTTAAAAAAATTATTATATAAAATTAAAATATATTTTTTCCTATGCTAAATTTTTAATTTAATTATTTATTTAATAATTTTTTCTTCTTTTTTTTTTTAAGAAAAACCAAAAATTGACGATCCATTTTCGTCTGTTCCTGCTGCTAATAGAGCTTTTTCTTCTTCATCTGCCATTTTAGCCAATTTTTTATTTATAACTCTTCTGTTAAATTTTTATAAAATAGTAACAAAATTTTAAAAGTTTAATATTGATTTTAAATAAAAATAAAAAATTTATATTCTATTTTGATTATATATAATACATTTCATTATATAAAAAATGATATTTTTTTTTTTTTTTTATTACGTCAAACACTTATTGCTGTATGAAGTTCTAATAAAACAATTTAATACGATATTTTTGAGACTATTTTTAAAAGATTCTATTGCTTTCATTAAGCATAAGAATACTAAGAAAAAAAAAAAAATAATGTGTTCATCTAGAATTTAGCAAAATATAATTATATATATAATTATATATATAAATATTATTTTTTTTTTTTTTTGTAACTATGTATTTAAAAATTCTTTAAATTGTGTATCTTACTAAATAATATAAAAATAATTCTTAATCTCATATATTTTATTGTGAATATATATAAATATTTTTTTTTTTTTTCTACATTTAATAAATTCCTTTTACTTTTAATACAAAAAATACTGAAAAAAATTCTTTTCTATTTAGTTAATATGTATAGGTAGGATATTAAAAAGATAATTTGGATATTATTTCCATGTGCTTATTTTTAAAAATAACAGAAGAAGAAAAATATGTTATGTTATTCCTTAAACATTTGTTATGTAAATTTATATTTCACATATATTGTAGGTTATAAACTAATTTTTTTTATTTTTTATATTAATTTTTTTATATTTTATTTTTAAAAATAACCATATTTATTTTTTTTTCTTAAAATATAATGAATATTCTATTATGATTGATTTAAAAAAAAAAAAAAAAAAAAAAAAAAAAAAAAAA
>NW_021628222.1:24395-26371 GCF_900005855.1 Plasmodium gallinaceum | reverse complement strand
AAAAAAAAAAAAAAAAAAAAAAAAAAGGAAAACTTGGTTATCTTATGAAGAAAATAGTTAAAAATACTAAGAGAACTAAATAAAATTAAAAAAAAAAAGTAACTTCAGAAAATATATGAAGCAGTTTTTATTTATTGATTAAAAAGTTTATATATGAAATAATTGATGAACTTTAAAAGTGAAATATAAAAATTAGGATATTCCATTTATTAATATTTTTGATGTAAAAATAAAGAACAAAAAATTAATTCTTTCCACTTGCTTAATATTCTGTAAATTAAAAAATAAGAAAAAAAAGATAATTATGGCCTTAAAATTTGATTCTTTTACTAATTTAAGAATTAAAAAATCTGTTTGCATAAAATATTTAAAATTCTTATTTTACTTAAAAAGATATAACTTTGAAAATAAATGGAATAGATATTATTGTTGTTTATTTCAAACAATAGATGAAAAAACAACATTAAAAAAATTAGTTCTTCATAAATTTTCTAATAATTTTGAAAAAATTAAAAAGAAAGAAATTTTGTTTAAAAAATATTTATCATACTTAATATCAAAACCTATAAAAATTGCGTCTTTTGACTTTGATGGAACTTTAATTAATTCTCATTTTAATAAACATAAAAATAATTTATTATACGACAAAAACGTTTTAAACACTCTATATAATTTAAAAAATGAGTATAAAATAATTATTTTTTCTAATCAAACGAATGTATCATCATGTGTTCATGATTATGATCACTTACGATTTCAGAAGTTACCTAATTTCTTTTTAAAAATTCGCAATTTTAAAAACTCTTTAAAGTATTTTTATACTCTGTTTTGTGATACCAAAAGAAGTAATTTTTCATATTTAAATAATTCTCATAAAACAAAAAACAAACTTTATTTATTCATTTTGAATTTACAAAATAAATTTGGGAAATGTAAATCCAGTTATTTATATAGAAAATATCATTCCTATTTACTCAATCAAATAACGTTAACTCCCCAAATGTGTAATTATTTAACAAAAAAAAAAAAAAATTTTAAAACAGTTTTAAATAAAAGGTATTATTTAAAAGAAAGTTTAAGGAATAATAAAAGAAATAAATTAAATTTTTTATATTACTTTTTTTCAATAGGAAAATACGGAATTGAAGATCTTGATATTTATACGAAACCTAATGTAGGACAATTTGCTTTATATATTTGTTTAGAAGCAATAAAATATTTAATAATTTTAAATTTTTATTTTAAAAATTCTTTTGAATTGATAAAAAAGGAAATTTCTAATATAGAGAATAAAGAATTGAGAAGTTTCATACTTCTTAGTATTGATATTTTTAATATTGATGAAATACGTGAATTAACGAAAAATATAAAAAGAAAAAATTTTTACATTGATAAAATAAGCTTAAAAATATTAGATATATATGTAAATTTTTTATTAAAAAAAACAAAACCATATATTTTTGTAAAACAAAAATATCCAAATTCAATTTTAATTGATTTTTTTTTAAATGATCAAATAACTACGAATATACAAAATAAAAAAGAAATATGGAATTTATTAAATGACAATGAAAATTTAAAATATTTAATTTTTTGCTTGATATATAAAAATAAAATAATGAAAAATTTAATGAAACAATTTTCCAATTTATTGTTTAATTTCAAAAGTAGTTTTTATGTAGGGAATAACATTGGTCGTCCTTTTGATAAATCTGATATAGATTTAAAGGTAATTTATTAAAATTTTTTTTTTTTTTTTTTTTATTTATTTTTTAGACATTGCATTATTAACTTCAAAATTGTATTATGCATTTTTTTTTTCTTTTTTCTATACATTTAGTGCTAATATATATATATATATATATATATATATATATTTTTTATATACATATTTAAAAAGAAGTTTATATTTAAAGTATATAAAATATACTATAAAATATCTGTTTCTATTCTTTATTTTTCCTTTTAACAAAAAA
>NW_021628222.1:22728-23395 GCF_900005855.1 Plasmodium gallinaceum | reverse complement strand
TTTTTTTTTTTTTTTTTTTTTTTTTTTTGTTGTTACAAGTATTTCTAAAGTTCTTAATTTTCATTTAGTTGTTTACTTACTTTTATTTCTATATACTTTAAATGGTTGATTATTTCTTTTACAAAGTATATAATAGTCTTTAGTATGTAAATCACCATATACATATATATTTTTAAAATTCTATTTTAAATATGTTGATTTTTTCTTTCCTTTGCATATTTATACAATATATCTATATTATTTTTTTCTTTTTCTTTTTCTTTTTTCTTTTTTTTTTTTTTTTTGTTCTTTATTTTAAAATAAATATCTTCCAATGTTTTATCAAACTATAAAATTTGTAACCTTTTAAAAAAAGTTTGTGAAAATAACAAAGATAAACATTTTTATGTAATAAATGTTAATATATTATTTTGGTTTATAAAATTATATATTTTTTTTTTTTTATTTATATGTTTTTAAATGTATAAAAAATATATTTATAAGAATTTCCAAAGTACAGTTTTTTTTTTATTTTTCAGACATGAAAAAAAAAAAAAAAAAAAAAAGCTATTCTATAAATGTATATAATTGTATATATATATATATAAAAAAGAAATACAAGAAATAAAAGAAAAATATATAAATTTATAGAGAAAAAATTTTTTTTTTTTTTTTTTCTTTTTTGGAT
>NW_021628222.1:15020-21728 GCF_900005855.1 Plasmodium gallinaceum | reverse complement strand
TTTTATCATTTTTTTGTTTTACCTTTTTTTTTTTTTTATTATAATGACATTTTTTTAAGTTAAATTAATTCTTTTAATTTTCATTGTTTTATTTATAACATTCTTTTATTATTTTCCTGTTTTTTTAATAAATATGTTAATGTTTTATGAAGTTTTAAGAAGCTATTAAGTTTTAATAGGCTGTGAATTTTTAATTATGTTAAAAAACTAATTCTTAGAAGCTTTTAAGTTTTAGTTATTCTTTGAAATTTTTTTCTTTTTTTTTTTTTTTTATAAAAACGAAAAATATTAGAAATTTATAAGAATAATAAAAATACTATTAAAAAAGAGAAAAAATTTTAAAGAAAGAAAATAATGGATCATAACGGAAAGGAAAATAATAATAATAATACAAAAGACAATTTATCAAATTTGACGAACAATAATAAAGATAAAAAAATATTATTGAAAAGCTCATATAATTTAATAAAGAATGATGATGCACATTATTTTACAAGAAGAGTATCAGTATTAAATGAAAATAATTTTAATCAAATAAAGCAATTTGATTTAAATTACAAATTAGATGAAAATTCAAATATATATGATGATAGTGGGGATAAAACTAATGGAAATGAAAAAGATTGCTCTGATAAAGATGATAAAAATGATAATAATATTTTAACATATGAAAATGAAGTAAAAATTAATAATAAAATAATAAGTGAAGGTAATATTAATGATATATATGAATTAACAGACAAAAAAAAAGGTTTATTAGATGAAAATCAAAATGTGATAAATATTAATGAGATAAACATCTTGAAATATCAACATAATGGAAATAATAATGAAATGGAATTTTTATTAAATAAAGATGATAAAAATAATGATTATCCTTCATACAATAAAGAAATGAATAATTATAATGATAATGGTTTATTAAATAACAATGAAAATGAATGTGAAAAAAAAAATTATTTAAAAAAAGTTCATTTGTATAATGAGACCTTCCTAAATGATACCAATATCAATAATGAAAATAATTTTCAGAATCATTCAAGTGATATCAATAAAGAAAATTTAGCATTATCATCTACTAATGAAAAATGTGATTTAAGAAATATAGATATCGATGAACATAATATAGAGAATGAAATTTTATACACTAAAAATAAAGGAGAAAATGAGAAAATAGATAATAAAAATTCCATAAATTTCACAGATGTGCATGTTAGGGATTCCCCTAAAATAACTGATACTTTTAAGAATGAATATCACACAAGAAATAAAAGTGAGAAAAATGAAGAAAATTTTAGTATAAATAATGAAAATAATATAATAAATAATGATGAAAACATTAAAATTGAAGGAAATGAGATAAGTAAAAATGATACTGATGAAAAACATATTATTCCTATCTCGCATGCCTATGAAAATTTGTTAAGGATAAAAAAACAAGTGAATTTATTAAAAGCGAAAAGAGAGCAAAACAAATTAAAAATGTGGAAAAAAGAAAGTAGAAAAAAAAGAAAAGTCAAGTATCGATTTGAAAAAGATAAGTGTGGTATATTTGATTTTATAATGATGTGTAAATCAGAATTTATAGGTTTTAAAAAATGTGAAAGTTTAGGTTTACAGTTGCAAAGTATAATAGTAGCTGATAAATTAATATACAATTTTATGTGCACAAATCATAAAGCATGTGTAGGAAGTTTTTTAGTAAAAGTAGATATGAATAATACCAATATAGAAATAAAAGCAAGAGGACCAATATGTATAAATTTTAATGAATTGTTTGATGAAAGAAAAAAAAATACAGGAAATAGATTCAAATGGGAATATTTAGATGTATGCGTAAATATACAAGAAGGAAAAGATCGTGCAACAGCAATGGGATATAAATATTTGAATAGTAGCGTAACAGGGAAAAGATATGTTAGAAACTTTGTTTGCATTTTGAACTCACAATGTAACAGTAGACTTAGAATTATTAAAGATAATGAAACTAACAAAGTTTGGTTAGAATTATCTGGAGTAAATCATGAAGAACATTGTCCTTATAGTCCACATTCAACAGAAGGAATGTTTTTAAATAACAAGAAAAGTAGAAAACAAACAAATAACAGTAAGAATAATGATAAAATTATTAACCATGATAATAATATAAGTAATGTTGGCAATAGTAACAATTATAATAATATAAACATTAATTATCATAGTATAAATAATAATATAAGTAATTATAACACCTATAATAATACCTACAGTTTTAATAATGTAAATAATACAAATTATAATCATATAAATAATAATTATAATAGCTTAAATAATAGTAATAATTTTAATAATGATAATTATAGTAATAGTTTAAATAATAAAAATCATATTTACATTAATTACGGTAATTATGATAATGACTTAAAAATGAAAAGTATTACTTACATGAATGATTTTAATAAAAATATTAATATTTCTGATCCATCTTATAATATAATTTCTAATAACAATGATAATTGTATGAACAAACAATTATACATTTATCCGAGAGCTGTTGGTAATAATTGCCTGAATAGTGCATCAAAATTAATATTAAAAAGAAATATGATATGCAATCAAAATAATAATTGTAATGTTATAAATAATAATGATGTTGAAAATATACTTTTCCCTACCTCTTTGAAAAGTGCACATAAATGCAATTCATTTTATCGTGGTCTAGATAATATAGACAATATAAATTTTGTGAATAAAAAAAACTTTATAAAAAATCTTTTGTTAAATTCACAAGAACACAATTTTGTTATTAATAATATTTATAATAACAATACTATTAATAATTCTTTTAACAATTACATTCCATCATATGGCATTTTGGATAATTATAACAACAGTTTAAATGGTAACAATATCACAAATGATTATAATATCAATAACAGTAATGGTGAAAATAATAAGAATATAGATAGTGATTATAATAATAATAATAATAACAGAAACAACAATAATAACAATAATTATAATAAAAATACATATAATAATAATAATGATGAAAAGGTTAGTAATATTTTGTATAATAATAACCTTACGACAGATGTGAATAAGAATAGTTGTTACTTGATAGATAGTAAGCAACACCCATGTACAAAGTATACTAATAATGGTTTAAATTATATGAATATAAATGATATAAATAAGAATGATCTTCATCTTAATAATATGAACAATTCTCAATTTTTGTGTTCATCAATAATTTCATCAACAAATTCAACAAATAATATAAATTTTAATTTAAGAAATTATAATATACAGAATTGTAATGTACTTCCAAATGTTGGCATTGAAAATAGTTCATTATATGCAATTCAAAATTATGATAAAATTAAAAACACTTCTGAAAAAATAATGTTAAATGATTTTAGCAAATTAAGTAACAATTTTAATAATAATAATAATAATAATAGTAATACAAATGACAAGGAGACAAATAATTTTATTCCTACCAAACAAAATCTACCAAGTTATCAGAACGCATTAACAAATACTACTAATACAATACGTTTGTGTAATAATGATAATATTATTTTTAAAGATATTAAAAATAATATAAATAATGAAATATATAACAATAAGAATAGCACATTTAATTGTTTGTGGAATCCTAATAATTTAGAAATTTCTAATGATGAAATGATTAATAATAGATTATTATCTAATTCCTCTCTTTGTAATAAAACAAATATAGGGGATTATATAAATAATTCTAATAATAATAATAATAATAAAATGTTAAAACATATTATAAAAAGTACATCGAAAAAGAATGAAACAAATTGCATTAATGAGAAAGATCAAAATTATAATTACCAAAAGCAATATAAGGGGAATCATCATGAAAAAATAAAAAACAAAAATCAAGACAAACTAAAATATTATACAAATAAACAAAAAAATGAAGAAAAAGATAATTCTTTAGAAGATAATGAAGATGAAAATGTGAACTTGAATGAACATAAAAGAATAATGGAAAATCATGTAAATGAATACAAAAACGAAGATGAAGAGAAAAATGAAAATGAGTTTGAAAATAAAAATAAAAATTGGGATGAAACGAAAACTAAAAAAGGAATAACTACAAATAATAATTACAATAATGAGGAAGATAGTGATGAAAATGAAAATGAAAATGAAAACAAGATTGAAGATGAACTCATTGAAGATGAAGAAGATAAAGAAAAAAACGGAGACATAGTAAATAGTAATAATAAAGAAAATGTTAAAATTAAAGAAAACCAATTGCAAAATAACAATCAGAAAATAGATAAAGAGAATTATGAAAAAAATGTTGAATATATATGTAATGAAATAAAAAAATATGATGATGCAAAAAATAATGAAAATTATGTATATTATGAAAATGTAAAAAATAATAAAAAAATTGTTTCTAATAAAAATAAAGAAATAAAGGAAAAATTATGTACACCAGAAAAAAATAATTCTGTTAGATGCAAAAAAATAAATAAAGAAGATTCTCTTGAAAACAATAAAAATTACATAAATGGAGCAAAAAATAATGATATAAACAAAAGAAATTTATTTAAGTTACATAATGATGGAATGAGAGTGTTTTATGGAGATTCTTCACCTTTAAGTACTCATAATAATGTTTTAGAAAAAATTTTAACTAAAAAAAATAATGATTATATAAAGGAAAGTAAAGAATTTTATGAAAAAAACAATGAAAAAAAAAGAAAAATTCTTAATAATTACAATGAAAGTGATATCCCATCAGTGAATAACAACTTTGAATATGATTCATCGATTGATTCTATCAATAATCCAGATTATTTTCCCTCTCACATTTTAAAATATTTTAAAACTGATAAATATAATGATCATATAAATTCTAACAATGAAAATGCAAACAAAATAAATAAAAAAATTATTAATCATACAAATAATAATTCATCTAAATCTATAGATGAAAATTTAAGTCAAATTTGTATACAGAATAATAGAAGTAACGTATCTGATAATTCAACCAATGTTATTGATAATGAATCTTTTGATAATAATACTGTTTCTTCTCATGGTATTTGTAGAAAAAATGCTAATAATTTAGTTAATAATAATATTCTTTATAAATCTACTACTATTGTTAATTGTAATATCGATGATTCAAAACTAAGTTACAACAAAAATGTTCATGAGTCATCAATTAATGCTTATGATTCACTTAATTCATTACATGAAAATAATAAAAATAGAGAGAAATGCAACTTGTTTAATGATATAAATAAAAATATGGAAAATGATGATAACAAAGACAATAATGATAGTTGTAATGTGAATTCACGTTATAACACAGATACTTTAATAAATTATGAAAAAAATTCTAACGATAATAATAACAATGATAATGATATAGAAAATAGAAAATTTTATAATGGTAGTTGTAGTTCTGATTTTAGAAGTAACAATCATCTTGATAATTTAAATGAAAAAGAAGATAGTAACGTAATAACAAGAAGAGATACATTATCAAATAAATTAGAAAATTCTTTAAATAATTTTAATTGTACATATGCAAATGATAATTATACCTTACATAATAATAATGAAACATTTATGATTTCTAATTTTAATACATCTTTAAATATTAATAATACTAATGAAAGTAATGATTCAAGAATGATAATAAATTATAATACTCCAAATAATAACAATGTTTATGTGAATAATTATTATACAAATAGTTATTTAAATACAGTTAATAACTTGAACTATGCAAAAAATAACTTATATATACCTATGCATAATTTAAATGTTCAGAATAACATATCCCATTCTGATGATTTAAATAATTTTAATAATATAAATAGTACAAATAATTTAAATAATCTAAATAATTTAAACAATGTAAATAGTTTAAATAATAATAATAATGAAGTATTAAACTGTGAAGTAAGTAATGATTATAAGAATGATATCACATATACACGTAATAATTATTTAATGACTGATTATGAGAATAATTATCCAATTAATGCAAATAATTCAAACATTTTATATGGCATGAATAATCGTAGTTTGGAATCATTAGATAATCAAAATAACTTTTATAATGAAAATTATTAGAAAATTGCAAAAAAAAAAAAAAAATAAAAATATTAAAATTTTAAAATTATTAAAAAAAAAAAAAAAAATTTGGTAATTTTAAAATAAAATTATTTAACGAAAAAATATAAAGAAATAATGCATATATCAAAATTATGTGTGCATATTTCAATTTTTTTTTTTTATATTTTAAATAATTTACATTTTTTTAGGTATAAATAATATAAAATTTATTAATGTCAAATATATATATATAATTTATGTCTATTATAAATATATACTTATAAATTTTAATTTATGAATTAAAAAATTAGTTTTATGTTAATTATAGAAGCACATTAAAAATATTTAATCTTTTTTTATTTTTATAAAATGTATAAATTAATACATCTTTTATTTATAATATATATATATATATATATATATATATATATATATATATATATATATATATATATATATTTATGTGTATCGTTATTTAGTATCTATAAAGAATTGTGTCTTTTTTAAATAATATTAATAAAGATTAATTAAATCATTTGAATATTTTTTATTTATATATAAAATGTTTTTCTTTATCTGTTTTTTTTTTTTTTTTTTTTTTTTTATATA
>NW_021628222.1:11962-14020 GCF_900005855.1 Plasmodium gallinaceum | reverse complement strand
TTTTTTTTTTTTTTTTTTTTTTTTTTTTTTTTTTTTTTTAAATATTTCTTACTTTATTTATATATATATATATATATATATATATAAATACATATAAAATCTTTAAAAAATATATATTTTTATTATGGTATTTATAAATTAATGAAATAATTAAAATTACTAACAGTTATTAAAAATATATGATAATTTTATTAATTGCATTGTAGTATATATATATATAGTGTTATTTAAGTTAATAGACATTAATATTTAAAATTAAAAAAAAAAAAAAAAATAGAGGATTCATTTTCAGAATTCTACATATTTATATAATATTTTTGTATAAATGTATACATATATATATATTCATTGTAATTTGTTACAAGAATAATGAGAAATAAAAATTTCTTATTAATTTATAATCATTTTAATAACTGGTTTATTTTATTTTTATAGAACGACTTTTTATAATAAATCTTTTATAAAATTTATAATATATATTACATTATGTCATGATAATTCATATATATTTATATATATATATTTATATATATATATACATTTATATATATATATATATATTTATATATATATATATATAAATGTATGTATATGCAAAAAATTTAATAATTATTAAACTATTTTATATAAATAATTTCAAATTAAGTTTTACAAATATATTTCTTATTTACTTATTTATAAATAATACTTTTTACTCTTTTTTTTTTTTTTTTATATTTTTTTCATAAACCATTATTTCATTTTTTTTTTTCTATTTTGTCAACTCACTGTTTTTCATCTATATAAAATCTTCACATATATATGTTTTTATTTTTATTTACATCTTTGTAATATTTTTTGTTAACTATTTATAATATTAATTTAATTGATTTTTATATAAAATGATAAATTAACATGCTAATACTTTTTTTAATTAATTTGTGATTGATATATAAATTTTTTAAAAATTAAAAAGATTGATTTTTATAAATTTAAAATAAGAAAAAAAAAATGATATTCATGAATATACATAAATATATATGTTCATATATATTTTTAAATTTATTTTTACAAAACATATATAAGAATAAATAGTAGTAAAAAAAAAAAAAAAAAAGAAATTTTTATTAGACTTAATTATTTTTATAGATATTTTTAAAATAGGCAACTTTTAACAAATTTTTTTTCTTATACTAAAAAATGATTTTTATAATATTTTATATTTAAAGCTTTTTTTGAAAAGACACAAATTTTTAATATACACATTTTTCATTCTTTTAAATAAATAAAAGAATAATTTTACAAGATTATTATTTTGTCTATATTTAAAAAAAAAAAATTAAAAAAAAATATAAAAAAAAAATACTATAATAAATATTTTTATAATTAAATACATTACAAATAAGTAGTTCTGATTTTAATGGAAATAATACAATAACTTTCTATTTTTTTTTTTATAATCCTTTTTTTTTTTACACTTTTAATTATAATAACTAATAAAAGAAATTTTTAAAATAATTATTGAATTTTCACCTCCAGGATTTTCTTAATTTTTTTTTTCTTCTTTTAAATAATATTTTTACTTTTGACATTTTTTTAATCATATATATAATTATATTTTTAATATATTATTCTTTGTAGTTGTATTATTTATATAATGTTATTATTGTTAAATATTCCATATAAAAAAATAAGAAAATTGAAGTAATAAACTTATTAATATAATATAAAGAATGATATTTATTCTTATAAATAATTTTTTTTCTTTTTTTTATACATATTTTTAATAAAGAAAAAGTATTTTTTTTTTTTTCTTATTTTTTCTTAAATGTAATTAGAGAATTAAAATGATCAAAAATTATGATAAAAAATACAAATTTTTTCATAACAATCATGTCATATCATTAATATATATAAAAATTAAATCAAAAAAAAAGTAACATAATAATATTTAATCAAAACACATCTAAATAAATTTTAATAAAACTTTTTATTCACAGAATTAATTTTATTATTTTTCTAAACATTATTAATAAATTTAAAAAAAAAAAAAAAAAAAAAAAAAAAAAAAAATTTAAA
>NW_021628222.1:8405-10962 GCF_900005855.1 Plasmodium gallinaceum | reverse complement strand
TTTTTCTAAACATTATTAAAAAATTTAAAAAAAAAAAAAAAAAAAAAAAAAATACACTATTTACACGACTGAAGATTAAAAAAAAAAAAAATACTCATCATCTTCCTTTTAATAAAAAACTTTAAGATGGGATAATATCAATCATATAATATATAAAAAAAAAAAAGTAAATAAAATAAATAAATAAATAAATTAAAAATAAATTTTTTTTTTATCTTTAATAAAAAATGGGTAATAATTAAAAATTATTAAGAAAAAAACTATGAGTGTTATTAACAAAAATATACATATATAATAAAATAAGTTATTAAAAGAATAAGAGATATAAAAAAAAAAAAAATGTTATTTGCATATTTCTTAGGTGTAATAGAAAAGAATATTATTCAAAATAGATTTACAAAATCAAAATGTTTTAAAAGATATATTTATACAAATAACAAAAAGACTGTTAGTCTTAACATGAATGAATTAAAAAAACAGTTGGTAAAAAAATTAGAAAAAACAAATAAAAAATATTTCAATTCTCTTAAAAAAAATTCTTACATAAACAAATACAACCTACAAGATGAAATATTTCGTAATTTTGAAAATGTAAATTTATTTAATTCTTTTTCTACACAAAAAAGGAAATCATTTTATAATCTTTTAATTAAAAATAAAACAAATAAAAATAAAAATGAGAATCTTCTAAATATTAATAAGATAAATAGCAAATTACCTTTGTTAGAAAATGAAAGTGATAAAATAAATGAAATGCTTAAAATTATAAACGCAAATGAAAGAAAATTAAATTTTTTTAGGAACTTTTTTTTAATAAATTATATGCTTATCATATTAGCAATATGTTCTCTATTTGTTTTATCGGAAGATATTATAAATAACTATATTATATCGAAAATTGAAAAAATATTAGAAGAAATAAAAAAATCAAAAGAGATAGAAAATAATATGAAAGAAATAACAAATAATTTATTAGTTAAAATATTACAAGAAGAAAGAAATAAAACATTAACTTCATCATTTTTGATTAATGTACTAAAAAATTCTAAAAAAGAAATTGGTGATATATTTATAGAAATTTTAGAAACAGAACATGTAAAAAAAAAATTAAAAAATATATTTAGTGATATATCTATTTATTTATGTAATAATAAGAATATACAAAAAAATTGTTATCATTTATTATCAGAAGCAATATGTTTACCTGCAGCCATAAATTCCTCAGAGAAGTGGCTAGTTAACTTATTTAATTCTAATTTTGTAAAAGAAAATCTTAGAGGTATTATATATAAGGAATTATTTAAAAATGATGAAATGATTAATAATTCTGTTTTATATCTTCAAAATATTCTTTATAATACAATGCAAAATGAAAAAACACAAGAACAAACGAAAACTTTTTTTTCGTCTTTAATATCTAACCAAGAATTTCAATATCAACTTTCGGAAAATGTTTGGAAAATTTTTAAACTAGCATTATCACCAAAATGGATGAATAATGAGGATTTTAAAATAGATATTAAAGAAACAAAAAAAAATGAAATAAAAGAAACACAATCAAACAAAAATAATTTAAAAAATATAAAGAATATCCAAAATTGTGAAAATAATATTATTACTACCGATAAGAAGAATAATGATAAAGATGAATTACATGAAGAGAAAAACAAAATTGATGTTGAAAGTATAAAAGAAAAAGAAGAAAAAAAAAATGATATTATAGAGAAAAAAATCAATAGTAACAATGACGATCCATTTAATTATTTAAATGATGAAAACCATTTAAAAAAAGAGATAAAAAAGGTGATAGAAATTTATGAAAATGAAAATGAAAATGAAAATGACAAAATGAAAAACGATGCAATTTATAACAGTAAGAACATGAATCATTCTGAAATGAATAAAGAAAACGAATTAATAAATAATAATTTAAAAGGAAAAAAAATAGAGGAACTAAATGAAATAATAAATGATGATATTTTAAAAGAATCTATAAAACATATGTTAGAAATATCCTATACATTAAATAATTTAAAATCTTTATTATTTACTTCTAATTTTAATAAAACAAAATGTTTAGATATACCAATTTATAAGATAAAAAACTTTAAAGAAATAAGTAAAAATGATACTCTTCCTTATTTAAATAGTATTTTAAAGAATAATAATATTAATAAATCTATTAAATGTTTAGAAATAGAAAATAATAAATTTTATGAAGAAAATCAATTATATGAGTATTCTATTGAAGAAAAAATAAAGTTAGCTATAGTTGATATGTTATTATTTTATTCGTATAAATATTATTTTTATTATTATTATATAATAAAATTAAAATCAATATTTCAAAATATTTTAAGTATAAAACATTTCTAATTATATATTAATTTTATATCTTATAAATATACATTTTAAAATTGCATATGCATATATATATATATATAATATTAAAGTTTAATTTTACTTATTTTTATCTATTTTACATATCTTATGATTTTGTTTTTTCATCTCTATATGTGTATTTATAAAATATATTTTTTTTTTTTTTTTTTTTTTT
>NW_021628222.1:1097-7405 GCF_900005855.1 Plasmodium gallinaceum | reverse complement strand
TTTTTTTTTTTTTTTTTTTTTTAAAATTTTTTTTTTTTTTTTTTTTTTTTTTTGTTTTTCTTTTTTTTTCTTTTTCACCTTTTTATTAAACTTCTATATTTTTATTTTTAGTATATTTGTATTTTTACATATTTTCTTTTATTAATTTTTTATTGTTTAAAATTCATTTACCAATGCAAAATTTCTCTAATATTTTATTTAAAATTTGCTCCTTTTTAAATTCTCCAATGATATGATTTAGAGAATTAACAGCTAATTTGATTTCTTCAGCTATTATATCAAAAGTTAAGTTTTGTTTATTTTTTTTTATAAAAAATAAATGCTTCAGTGATTTTTTTAGATAAATTTTATGTCTTTCAAATGGTAAAAAGAAAATTTTTTCCTTTTTTGAATATTTGATATTTCTTTTTTTCATCATTCTTTTATTAAAATATTTTAACATTTTATCAATGTTATATCCCTTCTTAGATGAAATAAAAAATATTTTTTTACTAACTTTTTTTAAAACACGTAAATCTAAATATTTAAGTAGTATTTTTTTTATATTTTTTCTTATATTTTTATATGATTTTGACAATTTTAAATCGCATTTATTTACACAAATAAAAAAATATGGAATTTTTTTTTTTTTTTTTTTTTTTGTTTTATTAAAATATTTATTTAAAATAAAGATAATATTTTTTAGTTCTTTTACATAATGATTTATATTTAATAAAGTAATCACAGATAAACATTTTTTTAAATATGTTAAAGTTTTTTGAATTCCAATAAATTCTAACTTTTTATGAATATTTTTTTGTCCTTCTTTTTTTTCTAGAAAGAATTCATAACTTGTCGTTATATCATTTTTTGAATAACAGGATTTTTTCATAATATTACTAATCATACCTGCTGAATCACATAAATTATAAGAGTTGTTTTGAATTTTAATATTTTTTTGTATTACATCTATCGTTGAACCTTTTATATTAGTAACAATTGATATATTATCATTACAAATATAATTCATTAATGTACTTTTACCAGAATTAACGTTTCCGAATATTAATACATCTAATGAATTAGATAAATCTTCTACATTTTCTTTTTTTAAAATTTCCTTTATATTTTTTATAGAGTCATTTAATTTTTTGTTAAAAAAATTATTAATGTTACTTCTTTCTCTTTCTGTTGAAGTATGTTCATCTTCAAAATCAATTTTAAATTGAGTAAATACTAATAACTTTTTTAAATTTTTTTTTAATTTCATATATATATTTTTAGCATAACCGCTCAAATAGTTTAAGGCTATTTTTTTTTGTATCTTTTGTTTACAAAATAATAATTCTTTTAATCCCTCTACTTCTAACATATTCATTTTATTATTTTCAAAAGCCCTTCTAGTAAATTCTCCTTTTTTACTTTCTCTTATTTTTATGAAATCATTTAAATCATGTAACTTTTCCTTTATCTCATCACTTGTGTTAATATAATTGGAAGCATTATTATAATAATTTTCTTTTTCTTCTTTTAATATTTTATAAAATAATTCATTTAAATTACTTATTTCATTCATAATTTCTTTTATTATAAAAGGATTTCCATGACAGTATATCTCTACAATATCTTCACCTGTATATGATTTCGGATTTTCAAAATAAGCAAACATAATTTTATCAATCACATTATTATCGTTATCATATAATTCTCCCATATATAATTTTCTTGTTTCAAAATTTTTCTTTAGGTTAATGATTTCATCTAAATTATATTCATTTTTTTTTTTCATTCTTTTAAACTCCGAATGTCCATCATTACTTTTGTTTTCTACATTTTTCATAAAATTAATTAAATTTTTTTTGGAATTTTTATGTAACAAAATTTCTAAAATAATTTTACTTAATTCACCTGATATTCTTATTATACTAATTGCACTTAATACATTTCCCGAGCTAAGTGCATATATTGTCTCTCTATTGCTCAATAGTTTATTCAGATATTCATTTCTTAAATTTCCATCTTTTAAATAATCATTTTTCATAACTTCATTTTTTGAAATATCTTCTAAAATATTCTTTTGCTCATTTTTTTTCTCTTCAATATTTTTATAACTTAAAAAAAACTTATCTTTTACTTCACTATTTTTATTTGCTCTCTTTTTTCTGATTAAAACTTTTATGTCTTTAATATAAGATTTTAATGATATATATAAAAATACATTATTATATTTTTTTTTTTTTATACCTCTACAATAATTGAAAAAAAAAATTAATACGAAATATTTTATAAAAAAGAATAAATTCCTATTCATTAAGTATCTATGTTAAAATAAAAAATTATCTCTTAATATTACATATTTTTCATTTATAAATAAAACAATAATTCATTTTTTTCCTTTATTTTTTTTTTTTTCCTTTTTTTTTTTTTTTTTTTACATTTAAAAAAAATGAAAAAAAAAAAAAAAAAAAAAAAAAAAAAAAAAATTAAATATAAATATTCATTAATTATAAAAAAATATTTTTTCAAATGAGAATAATCACAAAATTAAAATGAATTTAAGTAAAACAAAAAACAAATTGATGTTTAATGACATTTATATATAATTTATTTTTCTTAACAAAAAAACAAAATAATAAATAAATTATATATACCATGTATACCTTAAATTATGCTTTAAATATAATTTTATTATTTATACATATTTATAATTATATATATATATATACATGTATTAATAAAAGTTCTTTTTAGACTAAATTAAGAAATAAAATAAAATTATTTTTATCTGTTTGAATATTCAAGGAATTCCCTATTGTTATTTCTCCTTTATCTATTAACTGTTGAAATGTTGAATTTAGTTTTTGTTCATAATTTTTTCTTAAATATTTGGATGATATAAATAATATAGAAGAATCTGATGATATATTAATATTCTTTGAATTATAATTTGTTTTTATAAAATCAACAAGCTTATTTAATTTATCTATCTTATTAAAAGTTAACTTTATTTCTTTTTTATTACAAATCATACAATTAGGAGATTTGTAAATTTTATAATAATACATATATATTCCATTATCTCCAACATATAATATATCACTATAATTATTTTCTCTATTTCTAAATGTAATAATATTGAAAAGTTCAGTTATCATTAATGAAGAAATTATCATTAATGTACTAATAGTTGTAGGAATTGAATTTTTTACTACTTTTTCAGTTAACGAATATGATAAATTATTTATATGAAACAACTGAGCCCTTTTTTTTGACTCTTCGTATATCCATTTTATATGGTTTTCATTATCTTTATCTAATTTTTCTTTTTTTATATCTTTGAATGAAACATTCATAACATATAATATGCATTCCTCAGGTGTTTTAGGTTTGTTAATAATAGAACAAATAGGAAAAGAATAATTAGAATAATTTTCAATTGTACAATTGAAACAAGCAAACTCATTTTTTCTATCTATAATTTTAATACTACCTTTAAATCCTTCTACTCCACCATCTATATATATAATATCTTTTTTTAAATTAAAGATTAAATTATTAAGATATATTCTACTATCTATGTTATCTAAGCAACCAATAATAAAATCAAAATCTTCAAAAAAACCTAAATCAAAAAGTTCTATCTTTTTTATATAACTTCTTATATTAACGTCTTTATATTTATCTTTTATTATTCTATTAATTACATTAACTTTAAAATTACCTATATCATTAGGTGTAAAAAATAATTGTCTCTGTAAATTACTTATTTCTACAAAGTCATAATCAACAATAGTTATATTTTTTATATTTATATAAATTAAATTTTTTATGACTTCATTACCTAATCCTCCACATCCAACAACCAACACATTCAATTTTTCAAATTCGTAAATCATAGTTTTAATATAAAAAGTAATAAATTATCTTACATAGTTAAATTATAATTATATAACATTTTTTTTTTTTTTTTTTTTTTATTTACAAATTGTAGAAATTAAAATTATAAAAACTTATTTATTTCATTTTATAAGAATAGGAAGTTTTTTAAATTACATTTATTTTGCTTCATTTTATTTTTCTTTTTATTCTAAAAATTACTTATTAAATCTTTAAAATTTATAAATTCTTATAATTTATTATATTTTTCTTTAATAAAATTTTAATTTATATATTACTATAAAACTTAATTTATAAAATTGGTATGCCAATCCTTTAAATGTATACAAAACTGCTATATCTTTTTATCTATATTCTAAAAATTTATTAACATATTTTCACTATTTAAAAAAAAAAAGTAAAATTTTTTTTTTCTTTTTTTTATATGAAGAGATTTAACAAAATTCTCTAAACTAAAAAAATATAAAGTTAATAAAAAAAAAAAAAAATGAAAATTTTCATAATTTCCACATCATTTTATTTTTTTTTTTTAATATTCTATATTTTTAGATTTACATCTAAAAAAATATTTTTTTTTTTCAATATTAAATATATATATATTCATACTAATGTTTCTCTTCCTATTACAAAAAAAACAAAAAAAAAAAAAAAAAAAANTTAAAAAAAAAAAAAAAAAAAAAAAAAAAAAACAGAAAATTGAACATAATAATTTTAGAGAATTTCTGTTTTTTTAAATATTAAACATGAACTAATAATGAGTAAAAAAGGAAAATAAAAATAGTTGAAAAATTATATAACTTCTCTATATTTTATTTTTTTTTTTTTTTATTTTAATTTTGCTATTTAATTAATCTTGTTTATTTCACATTTTTTTTTTTTTTCAAGTTGAATTTTAATTGAAATAATTTGTTGTTATATATATATATAATGCATATATTTAGAAAAAAATTCTATTAATAATATATTGTTCTTACGAAAATTAAAATAAGAAATATTATATAAAAATAAATAATATATTTATATATATATATATATATATTTTTTTTTTTTTAAAATAAGACGCACAAAATATAAATCGAATTACGTAACAGATGCAATGGGTTATGTTTTTATGTGAATTATCAAAAAAATTTTAAGAAAAAAAATAAGATATCTTATTTTTATTATATACATGTAATATGTAAAATATATAAACGGATGACATTTTTCGGATTAAAAATAATTTAATTATTTTTTTCAATATATATATATATATATATATATTAAAGATTGTACATGGCATATTATGTTGTTTTTCAACATTATGCTAAAAAATTGGAAAATATATATATGTATGGTAGTAATTATAATCATTTTTAATTTATGACATATATTTTTTTGAATATTATATTTTTAATATATATGATTAATTTTTTGTGATTATTAAAAAATTTTAACTTTTCACTATATTATCAATAATTGATGATATCTCGTCGAAAACTTCATTAATAGATTTTTCTCCATCTACATTTTTGCATACATCAGTAAAAAGAGAAATAATTTTTTCTTCGTTGTCTTTATATAAGCTAAATCTTTTATGAAAAACATTTTCCTCATCATCACCTCTTTTTATTAATCTACTAATATCTTCATCACTTAAATTATTATAATCCTCATTTTGTGATACTATTTTTTCTTCCTCTTCAGTTAATTCTCCTCCTCTTTTTTTTTTAATTAATTCAATTATTTTTTCGTCATAATTTATATTAGTAACAGGATCTACTAATCTATTGTTAATTCTATCCAATAAACATTCCTTAGAAGTTGTCATATTAATTAATGCATTAACTTTTATATTATTATTTTTAAATGATAGTGCTTGTTCATATGTTCTTGGAAATCCATTAATTAAAATTCCATCAAATTCAACATTATTTATATCATAATTTAAATTTTGAAAAAAAATCCTTGATACAATTTCATCAGGTACAAGCGAACCATCATTAATACATTTTTCTACAACTTCTAAATCTCCTTTTTCTTGTTCACTTAATTTATTTTCATTAGTATCAGAATCTTCAGTTAGTTTTCCTTTATTTTCTTCTAAATATTTTTTTAATAACTCACTTGAAGTTAGAATTTTAAAATTATACTTTTGTTTAATTAATCTACATTGGGTATCTTTACCTGATCCTGGTGCACCATTAAAAATTATTATTTTTTTTTTTTCTCCATCTACTTCTTTCTCTTCTTTAATTTCATTTTTCTCTTCATCATTATTTTTGCATATTTCCTCTTTATTTACTTCTGTTATAACTTTATCCACATCTTCATTTTTTTTACTAACATCAACATACTCCTTAATATCTTCTTTTTTTTCAGCTACATTATTTTTACTAGTACTTTGACATGATCCCATATGTGACAACTATTTTGTTATTCTTTAAATATTT
>NW_021628222.1:0-97 GCF_900005855.1 Plasmodium gallinaceum | reverse complement strand
TTTTATTTTGTTTTATTTTTTTTTTTTTTTATTTTATTTTTTTTTTTTTTTTTTTTAAACACGAGCATATGTGAAAAATATCATCTATAATTTTTTT
>NW_021628221.1:618951-641220 GCF_900005855.1 Plasmodium gallinaceum | reverse complement strand
TATTTTTTATAAATTCAAAAAAATGATTTATTTTTTGTTCTTCAATATATATATTAAATTGAATTTATCTTTAAAAAATTAAAATTTTTTTTGAAATTAAATTTTTTTTTTTTTGTGTAATTTATTAAAATTGTTTTTTAAAAATGTTTTATAATTTAGAAAAATGTAAATCTACAAAAATATATATATTAGTATATTTAACTTAAAAATTAAATAATTCTTGTTTGTTTCAAGTATTTAAATATTTGAGAAAAAAAAAAAAAATGTGATATATTAAAAAATCACCTATTATTTATACTAAATATATTAAAATGAATAATTATTCGTTTTCTATTAATTGTTTAAATGATATTTTTACTGAAAATGATAATAATGAAAAAAAGGAAAATAGTTCATTTTATGATTTAAATTTACCTGAAGAAGTAATATATTGTTTAAAACATATGAATATTTTATACCCATCACCAATTCAAAGATTATCAATAAAAAAAGCTATTAATAAAAAAAATTTAATTATACAATCAAAAAATGGAACAGGAAAAAGTTTATCAATATGTATAATTTTAGTTAGTCAAATATTTATCAAAATGCAGAAATTCTTCAAAAGTAATAAAAATGAAGAAAAATGTAAAATTTTTAACATTAATAATATAAAAGAAAAAAATAATGTAGAAGATGATAAAGAAAGTAATATTTTAAATAATTTATTCCTTGTTTCATTATTTTTTTTTGGTATAATAATTGTACCAACTCGTGAATTATGCATACAACTATATGATAATATTAAAAAAATTTCTGACAATATAAAATGTATAAATGATTGTGATTACTTATATGATAATAATCCAGTTAACAACTTAATAAATAATAGTTCATATAAAAATGGAAACTATAAATACTTTGAAAAAAATTGTTTCAAAAATAGTTATAAAATAAAATCAATAATATTATATGGTGGAACAAATGTATTTGAAAACATAATAAATATTTTTTCTTCATTACCTAATATTATTATATCTACACCTGGACGTTTAAAACATATTTTGAGCATTTTTAAGAAATTAAAAATTAAATTAAAAAATGAAAATTACAATAAAATTTATGAATTGTCTTATTTAAAACTAGTTAACATTCTACTGAGAAAATTTGTTATTGATGAAATAGATGCACTTTTAGATGAACAATTTAATGAACAAATGAAAATTATTTTTAATCATTTAATAACATCAAAAATTCAGATTCTTTGTTATAGTTCTACCTTTCTTGATTCTGTTATAACATCCTTTATAAAAAATGTAAAATGTTATGATCACAATTATTTATCAAAGTTAAGAAGTATTAATTTAACAGAACTAAGTTATTTTTTAAAAAAAGAAAACTCGATTAATGAATATAGACTTAAAAATGATCTTTATCAAGATGACAATAATAAACTGTTAGAAAATAATATAGAAAATATAGAAAATAATATAGAAAATAATTTAGAAAATAATATAGAAAATAAAATTGATAATATAATTAGTTATGAAAATAATATAGAAAATAATTTAGAAAATAATATAGAAAATAATATAGAAAATAATATAGAAAATAATATAGAAAATAATTAGAAAATAATATAGAAAATAATATAGAAAATAAAATTGATAATATAATTAGTTATGAAAATAATATAGAAAATAAAATTGATAATATAATTAGTTATGAAAATAATATAGAAAATAATTTAGAAAATAATATAGAAAATAATATAGAAAATAATATAGAAAATAATATAGAAAATAAAATTGATAATATAATTAGTTATGAAAATAATATAGAAAATAAAATTGATAATATAATTAGTTATGAAAATAATATAGAAAATAATTTAGAAAATAATATAGAAAATAATATAGAAAATAAAATTGATAATATAATTAGTTATGAAAATAATATAGAAAATAAAATTGATAATATAATTAGTTATGAAAATAAAGCAATGATTAATAGTAATATTTGTGGTGAATATAATAAAGAAAATACATATGCAAACAAAAATAATGTCATTCATATAAAACATGATAAAAATAACAAAAATGGGGATATTAAACAACAAAATTTGGGATTAAGTAACAAAAAAATTAGAAAAAAAAAAAGAAAGAAAAAAAAGTATAAAAATAAAAATAAAAAAATTTCAAATAATTTAAGAGAAGTAGAAGAAATGATACAAGACAAAAGTCTATTTTGTAAAAAGGATATACTTCAATATATTATAAGAAAAATGATAAAAGAAAAAGAAAAAATTCCAAGTTACATTAGTAAACAGAGAGATTTTGAATTTATTCAGACGTGCACATCTTTAATTATCCACGAGAAAGAAAATAAAAAAAATAAAATAAATGATCATATTAATGAAATAAAAAACAATATTCAAGAAAAAAATTCGTTTGAAGATAAAGATAATATATTTGATGAAATCAACTTAGAAAAAGAAAAAATAAAATTAGAAAAAGAAAAAATGAAATTAGAAAAGGAAAAAATGAAATTAGAAAAAGAAATCCCTTATTTAGATGAAAAATTAGATTCACCTGTTTTGCTAAATATTAAGCATTGTTTTATAACAATAAATAACGAAAACTTAAACAAAAAAGAAGAGTTAAAATATAAAATGAAAGTATTACTAAAGATAATTAAAGAAATAAAATTTAATCAATGTTTTTTATTTATAAATAACACATATGAGGGTATACAAATTACGAAGATGTTAAATAAGTTTAATGTATCTTCATATTATACAAGCTCAAAAGTTGAACATAATGAAAGAATAGAACATTTTAAAAATTTTCAAAATAATAAAATAAAGATTGTAGTATGTACTGATGTTATGAGTAGAGGTATAGACAACATAATTTGTGATTTAGTTATAAATTTTGATATACCACAAAGTAAAGAAACTTATATTCACAGATCAGGTAGATGTGGTAGATATGGTAAGAAGGGATTATGCATAAGTTTATGTAATTATTCTGATTATAATTATTTATATTATTTTAAATATCAATTGAAATTAGAAGTTTATGATTTTTATTATATATGTAATTCTTTGAGAAAAAAAGAAAACGAAAATCAAAATTTTAACATAAACAATAATCATACATATTCCAATAAATCTATAAAATATATCAATGAGGAAGATAATGTAGACAATAAAAACAATAATAGCTATAATAAAAATAATAGTGACTTAAATGAATACAATGAAAATGATAATTTTAAAAAGAATAATCAAGATATAAATTCAAATGAGTATTACAAAAATAAAAATTTTTTATATAACACGAATATATACAATTTAAATAGTTTTGAACAATATGAAGGAGAAGAAGATATAAAAAAAATATGTGAATATAAAAAAAATAATAAAAAAAGTAAAATATTAAAATTAAATATTAAAGGTTTTTATGGTAACCATATAAAACTTAGCGAAAATGATAATAATAATAATAAAAGTAATATATATTTAAAAATATATTTCAAAAAGTTAGTAACAAAAATAAAAATTGTAAAAAATGAAAAAAATTATTTTTTTTCAATACCGAATGACAACATAAATTTTTTTGAAAATATTAACATAATTGAATATAAATCTAATTTAATTATTTGTTTTACTTTTTTTAAAAAAATAAAAATATATTGGAATTCTTATCTTTTGAACAATTTAAAAAGAGAAAAAAAAAGATATTATAAATCTAACTACTGTATGTTTTTTTTTTGTAATTCAAATAATTATATAGTTTTAAAGCTTTTTTACTCCTTTATTTTTTTTTTTAAATATTTTAAATACCCTTTTAAACAAGAATTTAATCATCTTTTAATATTTAAGCAAAATTATATTAATAAGAGAATATGCAAGGAAAAATATCATAATAATTATTTTTCAATTAACAAAAAAAATAACTGGAAACAGTGTATGTCAGATAGCTTCTTATGTAAAAAAACAAAAAAAAAAAACTTACAAGAAAAAAGAAATGGGTATGAAACAGATGATAAAATTTGTTTTAATGAAGAAAAAGAAGATAAAAGAAAACACATTTTTCCTTTCTTTTTTGTAAATAAAAATAGTTTATACAAAACATTTGATTATCATTATAGTAGTTCCTCGAGTAACGATATAGATTATAATATTTTAGAAAAAAAGGAAGACATGAAATTTAATACTTTAACATTAGAATCAATTTTTGATTCCTTGAGATTGAACTTAAGAGAAAAAAATTTTTTAATTAATTTTTGTGAGCAATGTGAAAAAGTACAATGTGAAAACAATGAATTAGAAATAGTTAAAAAAATTAATAATCTATTATCATCTCAAATATATCTGAACTTAAATACTAATGAAAATGTAAATTTACTAAAAAGTATTTTTTTACAAAATCATTTGAAGTTACTTGAAAATTTTTAAAAACAAAAAAAGGAAGATATATATGGAGTTAAATGTCAAAGTTTTTATTATATGAAAAGGAAATCAAAAAAGAATAAAATAAAATATTTGATAATGTAAATACATTCAAAGAATAATATTATATATACTAAATAATGTTCATTTAAAAAAAAATAAGTATCCACAAAAAAGCTATTCATAAAAAATTATTAATTAAAAACGAAAAATATCATATTAAAATTTAAAACAAAACTTGTGATTCAAAATATTAATAAATACTATAAAGTAGAAGTAAAAAGTAAAAAAAGAAAGGATATTTTTTTTTTTTTTTTTTAATTGTCATCACTGCTTACACCCATTTCTGTTTTCACTATAATAAAAAAAAAAAAAAAAAAAAAAAATGAATAAATAAAATAATAATTACAAATATGAATATTTGTAAGGTTCTAATAATGTATTAATTATTAATTTTAATATATTAAAAAAAAATATATACTTGCAAAATATTTTTGCTGTGCTTCATTAATCTATAAAAAAAAAAAAAAAAAAAAGATATAATATCAATTTAAGAAAAAATAATTTTTTGTAATTAAAATAATTTATTTTAAGATATATATATTTTTTAATTTTTTTTTTTTTTTTTTTTTTTTTTGTTACATCTTTTGATAATAAAGTTGCTTCAGACATTAAGTCACAAATTTCTTCTTGTACTTTCGATTGAAATTGAAGGTAAGTTTTTGTAAAATTTTCTTCTTTAAAATCATATTTTATGACTAATAAAAAATCAAAGAAATCAAATGATAAAGATTCATAAACATATAATGTTTCCTTTTTTAATTCTTTTTTTTTTTTTTTTTTTTATATATTTTTTTTACAATATTCTTGAAATTTATGAGGAGCAACTTTTGTACTATTGCTTTGTAAAATTTTATTATACAAACCAATAGTTGGGTTTTTAAAAATTATTTCTTCATATGTCTAAAAAAAAATTAATTTTAAATATATACTTATCTTTTAATATAAAATGCTTTTTTTTTTTTTTTTTTTTTTTTTTTTTTAAACACAATTACCTCGTTTACCACACACGGACAATGTGTAGAATCTGAATCAGTGTTTAGCTATTAAAAAAAAAAAATAAATATGAATATATTTATGTATGTTAATATATATATATATAAATGAAAATAAAAATACCTTAACAAAATGCATAATATTAACAGGTGGTAAGGTAGAATCAGCAAAATAAATTTTTACTTGTAAATAAAACTCACCCCATCCTATTTCATTCACTTCATATGGTGGTTGTGTATAAACTTATGAGAAAAAAATAAAAAAAAAAAATAAATAAATATTAATTATAATATAAAAATTTAAATAAAATTAAAAAATTAAAAACCTCTTTTGGGGTAAATAAAAGATGGATCTAATTCAAAAACCACTTTATTTATAAATAAAGAAATGTCAGACGAATTAGGACATCTTAATAAACATGTCCATTTGTGAGTCATATTTCCATATTTCCTCTTCTCCTAATATTTAAATTATTCATATATTTAATAAACAAGGAAAAAAAAAAAAAATAATAAATAAATATTAAAAATTTCCATGTATATCATTTTAAAAGAAAATTCACCTGTTGAGACAGTAAAAAGGAATATGTTCCAATCACCAAAGGTTTTACTAACTTTACATTTTGCATACGACTTTCCACTAAAAAAAAAAAAGAAAAAATTATGATGTTATAAATGAAAATACATATTTATAAATACAATTTTTTTTTGTTTTTAAAATAAATTTAGCTTATATATTTATTTTTATATTACTTTTTATAATATATATATTTATATTTATATTTATTTTATTTTTTTTTTTTTTTTGTAACTTCTTAATGATTTGTTATTATCAATATTCTTGTCATGGCGTAAGTTGTAAATTAATAAAATGATAATTATTAAAAAAAAATTATAAAATAATATATCTTATTATTTATATGTGTATGTATTTTTTTAATCTTATATTATTCCAATTTTTTTTTTATAAAAAATAAAAAAATGTTTTAAAAATATTTAATTTTTTGCTAAATATACATATACACTTAATTTTTAGATTTCTTTAAAAAAATTAAAAAAGAAAAAATTTGTTTACTAACTTTTAAAATATATATATAAGATAATTACATATTGGTTTATTTATTTTTTATTTTATAATAAATTATATGCAGTATGAAATATCTTAATTATTTTTTTGTTTTATAATAAATCATAATCAGGAGATATAAAATATTATAATTGAATTTAAAATATTATTTAATTGTTTCAAGAGGTAATAATTTTTTTTTCAGGTACTACAATATTAATTTTATTTATCAAAAAATAATTTTTACTTTTTTTTTTTTTTAATCTTCATAATTGTTTTTAGTATGGAAAATATAATATATAGAAAAAATATTATTACATTCCTTATTTTAATAATTTTATTAAAAAATAGTTTTACTTTTAATTTGCATAGAGAACATTCTATGGGTTATGTTATTGTATTTAAATATAATAAATTAAGAAACAATGTTAGCATAACTCACTCTAATTTTCTTAGATGTAAAAGAAATAATAAATTAAATGTTATGGAAAGAAGTGTAGATAAAGTAACGGGACATTTTATGAAAGATAAAGAATTATTTTTAGAAGTTGATAAGAAACAAAAAATGATTGAAGAAATAGAAAAAATGAAAGTTTTTGATTATGATAATGTTAAAAAATATTTAGATGTTCTTAGTGAAAATGATGTATATGAAGAAATTATAAATCATAAAATTCATTTGTATAAAAAATATAATGAAAAAGAAAAGCAAAACCATATAATAAAAATGCAAAATTTTTTAAATCCTTATATAGTTAATTTACGTAAAAAGAAAGCAAAAGAAAAAGTTGAATATCTTATATCTCGTTTAATAACAGGTGATAACGTAGATCAAATAATTATGGAAATGTTTAAGAAAAAATTAATTGATGTTTATGTTTTAACGTTCATTGATGACAAAATAATAGAAGCTCATTCAAAACTTGTAAAGAATGATAAATTAAATAGCGGAGAAGAAATGAGCATATCAGAAAAAATATTAAGAACCTTAAAAGATAGAATTATTGCCCAAGAAAAGCTAAATAAAAAAGGTACTTTTAATTTTACACGAATACTATTTTTATCAACCACATTAGACATGAACGAAAATAGGGAACCACTAATTAAATCAATCATTAAAAGTATTGACGAATTAGAAGAATTTGAATTATATTTATTGGATGCATTAGAATATGCAGAAGATAATGAAAAAATGAAAAAATATATACCCCATATGGAGTTACTATTAAATACATGTAAAAAAATGAATCCTATTCACAATCAGTTTTTAAACAAGCAAAGTGAAAATATTAAATTCTTTCCCGATAATGTTGATACTTCACATTTAAAAGATCTTTAAGTGATATATGCATATTAATTTTTAAATTATTATGCTAAAAAAATTATTAGTTATATTTTAAAAGAAAAATTCATTAAAATAAAGAGATATATATCACATTAAAATATATAATTTATAAAAAATATTTTATTTTAAACAATGTTCATTAAAAGAAATATTACACCCTTATGATTATAAATTAAATAGATAATTTAAAAAGGAAAGAATATATATGATAAAACATTAGGCAGATCAACAATAAAAGGAAAAAATATTGAGCTATTAAATGAAAATAATTTTAATATTTTAATTAACTACGTATTTTTAATAAATATGATAGTAGGTGTTTAATATATTCCCTAAAGTAGTTAGGTAATATTTTTATCTTTAAAAATAATTTTTTAAAAATTTTTGTTTAATTAAATATAAAATTAATATCAATCAATAACTGCTTTCTTTTTTTTTTTTTTATAGTTCTTGTTCTTTATTTCATTTTTTTAATACTATTCTTTCAAATTTTTTTTTTCATCTTTCCTTCCTTTTTTCCTTCTTTTTATTTTATTTTATTTTATTTTTATTTTTTTTTTTTTTGTTATTTCTTTTTTGTAAATTTAATTCTCTTTTAATTTTATTTTTTATTTTTTTTTTTTTTTGTTTTGTACATTTAATTTTTTTTTTGCTTTTTATTATTTTCTTTTTCATTATACAATTTTCCCTTTGCAATGTGCAATAACATATTGCACATTGAAAAGTGGATTTGTTTCTTTATTTTTAATATAATTTGATTAATCCTTTTAAGAATATATTTTTTAAATGTATACAGTTTTTTTTATAAAATATATTTTCTGTTTAGTATTCCATATATTTAAACTTTCAATTGCTTATTTAATTGTATCAATATATTATATTTGTAAGGAATTCATTTAAGCATTTATTAAAAACTGAAAAGGTAAAAAAAAAGAAAAGAAATAAGAGAAAAGGAAAAAGAATAGAAAAAAGGGAAAAAAAAAAAAAGAAAAAAAGATAAAAAAAAACTTATGAAACTTAAAAAAAAAGAAAAACAAAAATGAAAACAAAAACAAAAAAAATAAAATGAAGAAAAAGTAAAAAAAATAATGCAAAAGTGGGAAAGTAAAAAAGCAATAAAAAAAAAAAAAAAAAAAAAAACTGAGCTAGCCAATACTTTTTTTTTACATCAAATTTTAAATAGAGAATAAAAATTCAAAAATATAAAGCATATTTATGCTTTTAACCATAAAAATTAATTCAGATGTATTTATATAAAAAATAATGAAAGCACAGAAATGCATGTAGATAAATGAGTTGAACATAGAGAAGAAATTTTATGTTCACATAAAAAATCTATATTCACTAAATTTATATAATATATTTATACATTATATACATACGTATATTAAAAAAAAAATAATGTTTTAATAATAAAGAATAAAAAAAAAAAAAAAAAAAAAAAAAAAAACGAAATATATATATTTTTGAAGTTATAATTTTCTTTTTAAAATTAATTCATACTATATTATTTTTTTTTATTTTATATATTTTAGATTTAAAAAAAAAAAAAAAATTAAATTGAAACGAAAAGTTTATAAATTTAAAGTTTAGCCAATATCTTAATTTTTTTTTTTTTTTTTTTATTTGGAACTATCAAAATATTTTTTATGGTATTTTTTTAAATACTCAGTTGCAAGTTTGTTAATTTTTATTATTAAATGCTGATAATATATTGATAAAAATAGGAATAAAATAAACATTTTTATAGGAATTTTCTTTAAGAAAATTAATATATTTTTTCATTTTTTTAAGTTGTTATTATAAGGATATATTCACAGAATCTTTTGAAAATTATAAATTTATTTTTTTTTATTATAAATGATATCAAGACGAGTACCAAGATCTTTTATTAGAATAAAGTTTTAGAAATAAAATAAAATATATTTTTAAACTTAAATAATAAATGAATAATTAATTTCTTTTATGATTTTGTAAAATTTTTGCATGATTTTATTCACAAGGTTTAAATTTACAAATCTGTTTTTCAATTAAGGAAAAATGGGAATATTTCGATCAGAAGTAAGCTTAAAAAAAAAAAAAAATATAATTGTATTTAATTACAGAATACAAATTATTCTTTTCATAACCCATTTAAAATAGAATAATATTATATTTTCATTTATTAATAGTAGAAAATTATATATAATATAATTTTAATTAAAAAATAACATAGTTTTAAATGCTTTATTTTTATATAAATTTTTTTTTTTTTTGTCTTACCAAATTATAAGAATTTTTTTAACATAAAATTAAAAATTATTTATATCTTTATTTTTATAAAATGTATCTATTATAGATATGAAGAAATTTTATAAAAAAAAAAAAAAAAAAAAGCATAAATGTATCTTTTTTTAAAAAATATTTTTCTTTTTAGACAATGAAACATGGAACTCTTGTTTTACCATCTGATAGAGCAAGAGAATATTTAGATTGCTTAGGAAAAGAAGTAGATATACAATTTGTTGATATGAATGAAAAAACTATGAAAAGACAATATAAAAAATACATACAGCGTATTGATGATATGGAAAGGATATTAAGATTTTTAGAAGAAAATATAAATAAGTTACCTAATGTAAAAATAAAAAAAAGCAAAATAGATAACTTTTTAGAACATGATAATATATATGAATTAGATCAAGTTGAAGAATCCTTAAATAGACTATATGTTCAGTTCGTTCGTTTTTGCAATAATAACAAAGATTTAGTGGATGAAAGAAATAATGCTATTGAAGAAAAACATGTAATTTTAGCAGCTATTAATCAATTAAAACCTGATACATCTAAAAATGGAAATATAAATATGAATATACATGAAAATTCTATTAATGTTGATGATAGTAATGAAGAAAATATTTCTTTATCAACTCATATAATGAAAGATGGCATTAATATGATGTTTACAAATATATCAGGAGTAATTAAAACAAAAGATCAAGAAAGTTTTAGTAGAACTATATTTAGAGCATTAAGAGGAAATGCATATACATATTTTCAAAATATTGATGATGAAATGGAAGAAAGTGTAAGTATAAATGAAAATGAATCTCTTAATTCTCCTTTACTTAATAAAGAAAATGAAAAAAATAATAAAAAAAAAAAAAATGAATTAAAAAGTGTTTTTGTTGTGTACTGTCAAGGTTCAGCACAAAGTAGTATTTATGAAAAAATTATGAAAATATGCAAAGCATATGATGTTAAAACATATGATTGGCCTAAAACTTATGAACAATCTAAGAAAAGATTAAGAGAATTAAAAGAAATTATAAATGATAAAGATAAAGCATTAAAAGCATATGAAGAATATTTTATAAATGAGATTTTTGTATTAATTAATGTAGTAGAACCAAATAAGAATAGTCTTATAGAAGAATGGAAATTATTTTGTAAAAAAGAAAGACACATTTATAATAATTTAAATTATTTTGAAGGAAGTGATATTACATTACGATGTGATTGTTGGTATAGTGCAAGTGATGAAGAAAAAATTAGACATATATTAATTAATAAGTCATCTAATGATCTAGTTTCAGCATTACTATTATCAGATAAAGTATTAACACCAAACATATCACCTCCTACCTATATTAAAACAAATGAATTTACTAAATCATATCAAGTTATTATAGATACATATGGTGTTCCAAGATATGGAGAAATAAATCCAGCCATTTCTACTATTATAACATTTCCATTTTTATTTGGTATTATGTATGGAGATGTAGGTCATGGCTTTTGTATATTTTTATTTGCTATATTTATGATTTTGATTCATAATAAAGTAAAGAATAAAAAAAAAAATGAAATGATTGCTATGTTTTTTGATGGAAGGTATATGTTATTATTGATGGGATTTTTCTCTGTATATGCTGGATTTTTGTATAATGATTTTTTTTCAATGCCTTTGAATTTATTTTCTTCTATGTTTGAGAAAAATAATGAAATAGATAATATAAAATATTACAAAAGAAAAGAAATAGTAACAAAAGATGGAAAAACAGAATTTAGACATCCATATATATTTGGATTTGATTCTAATTGGTTAGGTGCAGAAAATGAATTAATTTTTATAAATTCATTTAAAATGAAATTTTCAGTCATAATTGGATTTTTACATATGACATTTGGAACAATTATAAAAGGATTCAATACGCTATATTTTAACAAAAAATTAGATTTTTTTTTTGAATTCATACCTCAATTAGTTATGATGATATGTATTATTGGTTATCTAGTTTTTTTGATTATTTATAAATGGGTAACCCCAGCAGGATATGGAGGATATGAAAAACAAGGGATAATTAATACTATTATAAATATGTATTTACATAAAGATATTGATAAAACTAATCAATTTTATTCCCATCAAAGTATTATTGAAACATTACTCCTTAGTCTTTTTATTATATCTATTCCAGTTATGCTTATTTGTAAACCAGCAATAAGAACTTATAAAATAATGAAAGATAAAAAAAAAAATTTAAGTAGATATAATGAAAATTTAGAAAAAGAAATGACAAATACATTTAATCATAATTATAAAAATAGTAACCATATAGAATCTTTATCTATGCATAAAAGAATTGGAAATCATCCATATGAAGATAATGAAAATGATTATTTATTCAAGAAAAAAAATAAAAAAACAGATCATGAAATGGAGGCACATTTATTAAGTTCATCACCAGATCACATATCAGAAAATGTGTGCCATGAAGAAAATATATCAGAGATATGGATAGAACAACTTATAGAAACTATTGAATTTGTTTTAGGTCTTATTAGTAATACAGCTTCTTATTTAAGATTATGGGCATTATCCTTAGCTCATCAACAATTGTCATATGTTTTTTTTGAACAAACAATATTAAATTCATTAAAACAAGACAAATTTATAACTGTTTTAATTAGCTTAATAATATTTGTTCAACTTTTTTCTATATTAACTATTCTTATTATATTGTGTATGGATACTTTGGAATGTTTTTTACATTCATTAAGATTGCAATGGGTAGAATTTCAAAATAAATTTTACAAAGGAGATGGAATTCCTTTTAGACCTTTTAATATAAAAAAAATTTTAAGCGAAAATGATTAAACAAAAATATAATTCAAAACATAATTCTTTTCCTTTTCTGCATGTAAAATATAAAAATAAAGAAGATAAGAAAATACTAATATATATTTTACACATGATATAATGTTATTATATCCCAAAATTCTACATTTGCTCTGTATTCATATGGAATCAAATGTATAAAAATAATATTAACCTAAGACAGTATATATATATATCAATTTTATTTTTTAATATAATTTTTATTTATTATTCTTCCAATTTTTATATTTCTTTTGAGGTATATTTTATTTATTACTAATTTTATCATTTTTTTTTTTTTTTTTTTTTTAATATTTGAAAATGTTTTTTTTGTCAATTTTTTTTTTTTTTTTTTTTTTTTTTTTTTTTTTTTTTTTTTTTTAATTAACCTTTTTTTTTTTTTTTTTTTTCGTTAATAATAGAAAAATCTTATTGTAAAGGATTTATTCAAAAGAGTATATATAATATATATACATATATATACATATATTTAATTTTTTTATTATCCATTCTTTTTATTTTTTTCTATTCATAAAATATATAACTATTTTTAATTCATTTTTAATTAATTATAAATAATATATTTTTTTTTTTTTTTTTGAAGTAAAATTTATTACCTAAATCTTAAAAAAATGTAATAAATTTACATAGACAAAAAGAAATAATTGATAATAAAAGGTATTCTCAATTATTAATACAATTTTAATCTTGTCTTAATGTTTGTTTGAATATATCTTATAATTTATAAAAAAAAAAAAAAAAAAAAATGAAAACAAATAGGTAATAAACAAAGAAACAAATAAATATGCAAATAAAATATGTTTTATATTTTTAATATAAATATATTGTTCATTAATAAAAAAAATTATACATTATATTATCTCATCTTAACTTAAATTATAATATGTATATAAAGCCACATATTTTGAAAAAAGAATGAGAAAAACAAAAAAAAAAAAAAAAGAGAATTAACTTTTAATTTATTAAAAGTAAATTTATGACATTTTAAGAAAACTTTGGATATTTAAGAAATATTTATCAAAATCAGTAATACTATTTATAATTTTAGTTTTAATTTTAAAATTTTTAAAAATATTCATAAAATTAGATCTAATAACATATTTTTTGTTCATATCACCAAAAAAATAGCTAGAAATAAGAATAAAATGATTAAATATTGAATGAAATATAGATTCATAAGTGTCATCAAATAGCATTAAATAGTAATCTTTAAAATTATAAGTGATTATGTAATTAAATCTTTTATCAATTAAAACAGCAGAATCATTATCACTATCATGATAAATTAAATTATCTAATTTTTTTAAGGTGAGGTATTTTCCCTCTAAATCTATTCTAAAAAGACAAATAATATCATTGCAATTTTTATAATTTTCCATATTTTCTTCCTTATCTATTCGAACATCATTTGATATTAATTCATTATTTTTATTTATTATATTTTCATTCACTATTTTATCCTTAATTATTTTATTTTCTTTCCTTCTATCTATGTTTTGTACAGTTTTTTTTATATTAAATATGTTTAACAATTGAGTAATATAATTCATATTGGGATTTGATAATGCTCTACTATTTTTCACAATTTGAAATGCATCAAAATAATTTAAATTTAATTCACTCATAAGAAAAAAAATTATAATAATAACAGATCTTGATATTCCTTTACTGCAATGTATAAGAATTTTATTTCGTTCATTCTCTTTTAAAACATTTTTAATAAAACGTAAAGAATCTAATAAGGTATAAAAAATATCATCATACATATCATCTTTCAAATAATATGTTCTATAAAAAAACAGATTTTCGTATTTATTTTCACATTCATATCCAGCAGTATTAATGATATGAGTAATTCCTTTTTCTTCAATGTTTAACTTATTAGAAGCAAATTCATATCCACTAATGAATATCCTATCTTGAAAAATTTTATCACATTGATTTCCAACAAATTCTAATTTTTCTTTTCTCGTGTTTGTATCATTAGCTTTGAATTTTTTGTTTTTTAAAGTATTTAATTTTTCTAAACTTACTTCAAAATCTGCTTTATTTTTTATATTTTTTAAGTTTAAAGAAAAATTCATGTCATTTTTAAAATCCTTTTTATCATTAATATCAAGCGAATTGTATTCTAATGAAGAACAAAAAGAAGAAACATCTTTAAAACAATTTTGAGATTTTTCTGTTTTAAATGCTTTCAATTCACTTATAGAACACTTATTATTTTTATCTATATTGTTCATATTATTCATTGAGTTGTAATCCTTTTTATTAAATGTTTTATTTTTATTTAATTTTATTTGATAACTTTTTGTTAAATTTACCTTATTGGAATTATATTTTTTCATATTAGAATAACTCCGTTCAACTAAGAAGTTTCTTAAATTATGTAAAGAAAAATATTTGTTTTTTTTTTTTAAATTGTAATGGTATATATTCGGCAATTTCGCGCAATAATTATCATAAACAAAATTTTTTTTTTTTATTAAAAAATTTCTATTCTCATTGTTATATATATCAAAGTAAGATTTTCTCTTTGATTGAAACGTAATATTCCTTGCTTCATTTGTGCAGAAATATTTTTTATTATCTTTATTTTTAATTATTTGAAATTTAGGATGTTTTTCAAAATTGTTACTATCAAAAAAATTATCCTTTCTCTTACTGAAGCTATTACAGTATTTTTTATTTAAATTCCTTATATTTTTTTTACTATATATATATTTCTCAAATTTTTTGTTATTAGTTTTTCTTTTATATTTACCACAGTAAGATGTTAACCCTTCTTTAGGGTACATTTTAGTTACATATTCTTTCAAATTATTTTTTCTTTCAAGATTTTCATTCTTTTTTTCATAAATAAAATTTTTTTTTTTTTTATATAAATTAGAGCTAAAATTTCTTTGAGTGGAAAAATAGGATGAATTAAAATAATTTTTATGCATATAGATATTATGCGTAGAAAAAGGGAAGGATTTTTTTTTACATAAATTTTTATTTAAGTTACACAAATTACTAAACTTTTCAACAGGACAATTGTTGTTGTTTTTATTTTCTTTTTTTAAAAAAGTTCCATTAATTTTATTTATTTTTTTTTTTGTAGGATAACTTCTTAACACAGCTGTGTTCTTAGTTCGGTTTAGAAAATTTAACTTAAAAATTAGATTTTCCTTTTCATTCATTTCATCTTTTTTACAATAAATTTTTTTCTTTTCGTCTTTTATATTATTACTCAAATCATTGTAATTTTTTTTCTTTTCTTTTATGAAGTTATATTTATGATATTTATAAAAATTATAATCTTTAAAATAAGCTAATTTACTAGCTTCAAAAAATTTTTTTATATTATTTTTTTCACTAATATAAAAGTACGGAAACGTTTTGTTTCTACAATCATATTTTCCTTTATTATTAGAAGATGAATTATAATAAGTAATAAAACTTCTGTTATAGTTAAAATTATAATACTTTGTATTTTTTTTATTATAAGGAAAATTGTCTTTTTTTTTTTTTATACCATATCTCCACATAAATTTATTATTATTATTTAATATGAATTTTTCTGTAAAAATTGGTTCAGAAAACTTTTTCTTTTTTTCTTTACTAGAATTGGCTAATTCTAGTGATTTTTCTTTTCTTTCCTTTACATCCTTATTAGAATAGCTATTTTTCTTGACTTTATATATTTTTTTAATTATATGAAAAAATGATCTTAAGTTATTATTTATATTATTTTTATAACAAGTAGTTATTTTGCAATTTTTATCTATTTGACTTTTAAACAATAAATACTTTTTAATACTTAAATTTCTATCTATATAATGCGTATTTTCACTATTAAAAATAAAAAAATATATATATTTATTTTTATATATGTATTTAGCATATGCATTTTTAAAGTAATTTTCTATATCTTCTTTAAGTGAATAGACATTTTTGTCTACTATTTTTTTTGAATTTTTTTTATTTAATCTTTTTAAAAAATATAAAATACTTGATGAACTACACGTTGGGAGAGATACTTTATTCCTTGAATTTTTATATTCATATTTATTATAGGAGTAAAAATTTTGTATGTCACTCTTTATATTTTCCATCTTTTTTATTTCATTTTTATTTTTAATAAATGGATTACTATCATTTTCATTTTTTGTAACTTCCTTATCTATAACATTTATGCAGCTATTCGCGGTATTTTCAGCACATATAAAAATAACTAAAAAACTAGATTTTTTGTTAAATTCCTCATATTTTATTTCTTTTATATAATATTCTTTCTTATTATAATGCTTTATAATAATTAACTTATTAATTTCTATATTTTCCTTATTTACAATTAAGTCTTGTATATTTTCATTAGGTAATGAATATATTAACTCAATATTTTCTCCTTCTTTAATTTTTTTCATAATTACCTTATACATATATATGTATATTATTTTTCTTTTTTTTTTTTTTTTATAAATGTTTACATTGAATACTCATATAAAACATGTATATTAAATACACATACTAAAAATACACACTAAATATATATATATATATATATCATTTGGCAGTATAAAATAGGTTATTCATCTTTTTCTTTTCCTTTTCCTTATTTCTAATTAAATCAACTATTTAAATTTAAATTTTCTTTTTTTTTTATTTATTTCATATTTCTATTATATTTTTTACTAATTTTCCATTATTTTATTATTTTTTTTTTTTTTCTGTAATTTTAAAAAAATTTCTATTAAAAAATAATAAATGTACTTTCAAAATTCTCTTAATAATTTTAAACATAATAATATTTTTAGGAATATTTGAAAAAATAATTAATTATGTATATAAAATTTTTTTTTTTTTATAACTCTTTTTCCATAACTGATGTTACATTAAAAGTTATAAAAATGAAATACAAAATATAACAAATAAATTCACATAATAACAAAATAAATATATATATATATTCAAATAAAAGTCTGATATAAAAATTTAATTTAAAAATAATTTTTATAATCAATAATTATTGTATAATAATAAAAATTAAAATTAAAAAAAAAAAAAAATTACAACGATATATATATCTGGTAAATTTTTTTTTACACACATAAAAATATTAATATAAAAATGCATGTAAATATTATAAAGGAATACATTAGAGTAAAATTTATTGGACAAAAATCAATATAATTATAAAAAAAAAAACAATAAAAAAACAATTAAAAACTATTTATGTTATGATATTTCTTTAGAATTCTTTAAAATAAATGTGAAAAAGATGCACTTAATTTAAATATAAACATACATATTTTTATATATTAATTTTAAAAATATATTTACTACTTTTAAATATATTTAAAAAAAAAAGAGGTTGGCTTCGCTTGTCCAAGTAACTTCTTATACTTATCAAGTGGTATTAAAAAAATATTAAAATATTTCAAGTCATCATTTTCTATTTTTATATGAAAAGTATATAAAACATGAATTCCTTGACTTCTTACATTTATGTCTCTCATGATTTTATTTTTAAAAATTAATTTTATATTACAATAATAAAAATCTTTTATTACTTGTTTCTTAAAAAAAAAAAAATATACATACATATTTTATATGTAATTCTATTATTACTTATGAAATATTTTATTGTATTTTTTTTTTTTTTTTTTTTTTTTTTTTTTACCTTTGCATTTTTTAACTCTCCTATGCATTTTACTGATTCTACTTCATAGAATCCTTTTCCTCTATTCTACAAAAGAATTTTTAAATTAAAAATATTAAAAAAATTTAAAATGAAACACACTCAAAAAAAATTGTGTTTTTTTAAAATATAAAAAAAAAATAAAATTACTGATTTATATATGTAAGTAGAGCTGGATACAAATGGAATAGGTGCTGATGATAAAACACGAGGGGGAGTTGGATAATTAATTTTATATATGACTAATAAATAAATATATATATAATTTATAATTTTTTTCTTATTTATAATATTGTCTTTAAATAAATTATGATAAATTTCAATTAAATTTTCTATATAATCATAAAAAAAAAAATCCTCTGTATTTATTTTCAACATTGTTATTATGTAATCAAAAATTTCATTAAATAATTTTCCTTCTGTGTTTTTTAATTCCTTTGTAAAAATAGTTTTTCTTAATTTTTTTTCTTTTTTCTTTTGAAGATAAAATCTTATAAAATTAGAAATTCCTTGATCTAACCCATCTGATAAATCATTTTCATTCTCTTCATCGGAATATTCATCAACAAAAATGTTTACTAAAAAGGAAGAATTTAAAAATAAATATGGAATAACTTTATTTTTCAAAAAGTTACATAATATAAACAAAGATTTAATTAAAATAATATATATGATTAATATTTTTTTTGATATAGAAGAAAATATATACTTAAAATTTAAAAATATTAATATAGCTATCATTATATTTTTTAATGATGAAATAAATTTTTCAATATTATAGGAAAAATATTTAATGGTAAAATTTATTTCATTTTTGATATCATTTATAAGAATTATCAAATTTTCGATTGCTTTATATAAGTTGACTTTTATCTCTAAAAATATTAACATATGAAAAAAATTATCTTTATAATTAAACATTTGTTTTATACACTGCTCAGACATATTTAAAAAATTTATAGGATTATAATATTTTTTATTATTATTTTTTTGTTTTTTTACATTATAAAAATTAGAGTAATTTAATAAACATTTGCACCACAATTTTATGTCTCTATTTGTTATTAGGTAGTATAATTTCTCAAATATTTTATAGGAATACTTATAAAAGCCTGAAGTAATACAAAATAACCCAACTTTATATATATAAAAATAAGAGTTATCATCTTTTCTTAAATTTTTTATTTTAATTTTTTCATATACATTTTTTTCTTCATTATGTAAATTTTCGTAAATTTTTTTTAATTTATTTTTTATTGATTTATTTGATATAGATGAAATAGAATCACTATACGATGAATCTACTGATTCATTAAAAGAGTTAGATGAAGATGATTGTGACAAAGATAATGTTGATATTGATGAAGTAGAATAATCGGAAGAAGAATTAGAATATAAATAATTATGACCTAATTGATTAAACGGTAATGTATTATTTTTTTTATCCATTAAGTTATTATTATTATTGCTATAAGAATTAATTTGTGAAAAATGAGAATAATGTAATGAAAGTTCATTTTTATCCATTTGATTTTCCTTTTCTTTTTTTTTATTATCGTATTCATTTTTAGTTACTATATTTGGATTATCAACATATTTAATTTTTTTTTTATCATATCTTTTATTCTTCCTCTTTTTTTTTTTTAAAAAACAGTGTATATATTTTTTTCTTTTAAAATGAAAAATATTATTCAGAATGTTCAAAAAAATTATAACTTTTTTTCTGAACTGATTCATAATATTTCTATCTTTAACAAAATTAAAAAAAGAAAAATAAAAAAGAAGTTTTACATTTCTATAACTAATTTGATCAAATTGAAAAAACTGAAAAAATTTTCTCCTTTTTATTAAATAAAAATTATCAAGATTGTTATTAATATTATAATTTATTATTTTACTACATTCCTCTTTTTTATTAGCATTAATATCAATATCAATATCAATATTGTTTTCATTTAAATTATTATTACTCTTATCATTACTTTTTTTATTTATTAAATAAAAAAAAGGATCATTTAAAACTTCAATTATCTTTTCTTTATTTGAAATAAGGAATAAATCAAAAAAGAGAATAAAGTTATTAGTATAAAATAAATGAAAAAGAGAATTTAAAATAAGGTTATTTTTCTTATATAGTAATTTATCTATTACATCTAATAAATATATACGTATATATTTTCTTAAGGTATTTTGATTATAATACAAGATTTCCTTTTGATTGCTTATAATGTTATACTTAATATTAAATATATTATTTATATAAATATCAAAATTTTTGTCTTTATTTAAAGAAGAATCTGATGACATAATTATACTTCCGCTTTTTGAAGAATCAGAATTATAAGATGGGTACTTATTAAAATTATTTTTGTTTACTTCTGTTTTTTTTTTGGTATTTAAATAAATGATATTATTAATAATATCTCCACATTCAATTTTATTCGTTTCGGACAACGTATTTTTTTCATAATCATAAATGTTATAAGAAGGAACATTTTCATTTAACATTTTTTTGTTACTCAAAAAATTTATAATAAAATAATTAATTATTCTTAAAAAATTTTCTATATCTTCTTCAAATATTAAATAATCAGATAGTATAGATAAAACTTTCAGTATATTTAATTTAATTAATAAAATAATACTATTTTTATACAAAAAAAATAAAATTTTTATAAAGATTATTCTTTCCATAATAAAATCATTTGATATATTTTTTTTTAATGAACTTTTCTGATTAGAAAATTTACTAAAAGAATATTTTCCATCCATTGTAACATATTTTTTCTCTTTTTTTAAAAATTCTTTTTTAAACTTAATAAATAAAGTATCTTTAAAAATATCAGAATCTATAATATCTTCATTAATTAAATTATATAATTTTATTTTATTTTTTTTTAAAATGCTGCAACAATGAAATATACACTCCCTGTTTGCTTTATTAACATTCTCTCTTTCATTTTCAATTGCTAAATCAGTCATATCATCTTTTGAAAAATAATTTTCATTACTTATTTCACTTATAACATCACTTCTTGAATTTTCATCTCTTATTGAACTATTTATAGAACTATTATATATGTTTTTATTTATATTACTTTTTCTGTTATTAGTTTTATTGTAAATATCCCAATAATGGCAATTATTTGTATAAATTTTATTATGACTAAACATATTGTCTACCTTATTTGGTTCATTAAAAATGTTATAATTATTATTACTGTCATATCTACCATTAATATCTTTGTTATTAATATATTTATTATTGTCATTATTATTATCATTATTATTTACATATTCTTCATTATTAATATTATTAATATTCTCATAATTATTATTACTAATATCATTACTTTTATTGTTGTTAATACACACATTACTATTAGCATTAATATTATGATAATTAATATAATTATTATTACAAATATTATAATTATATGTACTGTTCATACTGTTATTATAATCAACATAATTTTCTGATAAGCAATGTGATTTTTTTTTTTTTTTTTTTTTTTTTTTTTTAT
>NW_021628221.1:581830-617951 GCF_900005855.1 Plasmodium gallinaceum | reverse complement strand
ATAAAAAATTTTATTTTTTTTTTTTTTTTTTTTTTTTTTTATTAGTATACATACTTAGGTAGCTTTTTTTATTTTCTCTATCATTTATGTTCTTTTTTTTTTTTATATTCAAAGTTATATTTAAATTTTTTATATTAATATCATTATTTTTTTCTTTTTCTTTTGCCAAATGAATGAAATTTTCAAAAAAAAAATCAATATTTTCTATTCTACTCCCATTATCACTTGTATTATTAATTAATTCGTCTTGCTGTTCGTTTTCATTAGCTTCATCACTAATGCTTATGGTAAAATTAAAGTTTCCTTTTTGATTTTCATCTAAACTATTATTTTCATTTTCATCAATAGAAGAATATTCTCTTTTTATGTCAATATCCCTTTCTTCTTTGCTATTTAATCTCCCTAATTCATCTTCATTTTTTGTTATATTAGTGTTTTCATTTTTTATGAAATTAGGCGATTTTAATTTTTCGTTACTCACATTTTGTTCATTATTATTAAATCCTTTATCAGTTAAATTATGTTTTTCCAAAATACTTAAAAAACTGTTTATAAATGAATCAAAATATGTCCCATTTAAACTAAAAAAATCATTCTTAATGTTATCTATATTACTTTTATTTATATCATATTTATTATTTTTGCTACCTTCTGGTGAAGTATTATTATTCTCTGTAAAATCTCCATAAATCTCATTTTTAATTTTAAAAAATTTATATACTACCTTAATAAATAATAATAAGGAAGGATTATTACTTAATTGCAAATAATTCAGCCAATTTAATAACTCATAATACTGAATAGTAGATATAAAGGAAAAATATTTAACAAAAAAATAATTGTTAACAATATTTTTTTTTGCTAATTCTAAATTATCAATGGAAACAAAAATTTTTTTTTTTTTCATTAAAAATAATAAACTTCTTAAAGCAAAATAGGATATATTTCTTTTTTTCATTAAGTATGTATGGGGTATATTTAATAAAAGTTTAATTATAATAATTTGTAAACTGGTTAAACATACATTTTTGCAACTTAATACGGTTGTGCCATAAAAATAGTTATCTAAGATATTTATAATTATATTTTCATCATCATGTAAGTAGTCAAATTCAAAAAAACTATTAATTAAATTCCACATCTTTCTGAATAGAAAATAACTTAAATATGGAACAAATTTATTTAATTTAATAGCTATTTTACTTAAAAAAATACATTTAGAATAAACAAAATGATTACTTAAAATATTTAACAAATGTTTTTTTTTTTTATATTCCCAATTTTTTTCTTCGTATTTTGTATTATCTTCTGTATTAACATTTTTATTATTACTTTTTATATGGTTCTTTGTAAAAAAATTTTTTTTATCTATTTTTTCATTTGTAACATGTTTATTTGTCATATTTCTTGGTTTATTTTGATTATTATCATATATTTTATTTATGTTATTGTTATATTCATTCAAAGAATAAACAAGTTGATTATATTCATTTTTATTATTTTTTTCTAAATAATGAATACCCCCTTTTTCGTAAATATTTTTGTGTCTTTTGTCATTAGATTCATCATCGTCTGATTTTTGAAAAAGTGCATTTGGTACATTTCTATATGATTCTTTTTCCTTTATGTATTTTAAATAATAATTAATACCTTTTTTATCCTTATTTACTAAACTATTATAAAATTTTTTAACAATATGATATATAACATCATGACTTAAAAAATTAAGTAATTCAATAAAAATATGAAAAGCATAATAAAATTCATCAAAGTTCATCTCCTGAAAAATGATATTTAAAATAAGATTAATTATGTAATTACATTGGCTAACTTTTTTAATAAAAATAAAGCATAATTTTAATCCATAAATTCTTACTAACTTATTTTCTTGATTCAAAATCTTTATAATGTCTAATGTAATATAATCATTAATAAATATTGCTTCATTTTTTCTAATTATATAAAAATTTTCTCTATTTTTTATTTTTTTAAAGCAAAAATCGTCAAAAAAAAGTATTTGAATTTTATTAAAATTTCTTAAAAGATGATAGTATACATAATTTTTAACACCATTATGAGAACTTAACTTAATTATTTCTAGTAAAAATATTAAACAGTTATATACAACGGTGTAATTATCAGAATAATTGTCTTCATTCTTATATAATATATTAGTTACATTCTCTATATCAGCAGATGTCAATAATTTTTGTTCTCTTACTTCATGGAAATAAATAACATGAGATAATAAAGAAATATTTTTTAACAAATATAATAAAGAAGGATTTGTATTTTTTAACACGTTTTTTGCTTCAAAATATATATCCAGATGATTTTTATTTTCTATAAAAAAATAATTTCTATATTTCAAAAACTCGTAACGATCTTTATCACTTACCTGTAAGAATGACTTTTTATTTATTTCAGTTTTTTTTTCCTGATCGTTTTCTTCTTTTTGACATTTTTCACTTTTTATATATGATGAATATTCATATATTCTTTCATCATTTTCATTCATTTTAGAACATTCTATTTTAGATGAATCTTTATTCGTAAAAAAATTTATATTAGTGATATTTTTCGAATTTTCATTAAAATCATTTTTTAATCCTTTTTCTATTTCATTATCTAATAATTCATCATCTTTTAACCTATTATTCTTTAATTCATTATTTCCGTTTACTTGGTTCTTTTCTATTACTAATTTCACGTTTTCAGAATCTTTGTTATTATCAGATTCATTAGTAAAATCATTAATATTTTTCATTTCAAATAATAAATAATTATTACTATTACCACTTAATGAACAACTAGCAATATTTAATTATAAAAATTACTAAATATTTTTAAACATTTTAATCATTTCAAATAAATTTCAAATTATATGATAAAAATTTAAAAAAAAAAAAAAAAAAAAAAAAAAAAAGTATTATAATTTATATTAAAAATAAAAATTCTGAAGAAAATAAGAAAATTTTCATTATTTTGAGGAAAATAGTTTTTTTCTTTTTAATTTATATTTTATTTAATATATGGTTAATTTTATGAAGGATACTTAAACATGATTGATATTTAATTAATCTATAAAACTTTTGTTAGAATTAAAAATTAAATATATATTTATTATTTAAATGTATAATTAAAAAATTTGAGCTTATAAATAAGCAGAACTGTGATATTCTGGATAAATTATGTTAAATAAGAATGAAAAAAAAAATATATTTTATCCTTAAATTTTTTTGAAACACACTATCATAATTAAAAAAAACTTTATATTAAAATAAATACATAAAAACTTATTTTTTTTTTATTTTTTAATAAGGTAAAAATCTTATGAAGTTTATTTTTTAAAAGTATTTTAACAAAGTTAATTTTTAATAAATAATAAACTATTTTTAATTTATATTATTTAACAATCAAATAAGCACATATTTTAAAAAAAATATTTCTACAATAAAAAAAAAAAAATATCAAAAAATATTAAAAAAATAACTAGATATATATTATATATATTAAAATATTAATTATATCAATAAAAAAAAATAATAATAATGAAATGAGAAATAATAAATGATGTTGATAATAAAAATTAATTAGTGAAATTTCCATTAAGAAAAAATGTAATTTTTTTTCTGAGAATTAATATCTTATTTTATATAAATTCATTATGATAAAAATATTTTTAGAATATTTATAAAGAAAAAAATAGAAAAAGAATGTTAACAATTTGTAAAAATACATATATGTCTAAGAATAAAATTATTTTGTTTTATATTAAAATATGCTTTTTTAAAATATAAACTTTTTTTTTTATTCTATTTGAAATGCATAAAAGAGCTTACAGTGAGTCAGTAGCTTTATCAAAACATTCATTAAGTTAGAAAAAAAAAAAAAAAAAAAAAAGTTTAAATTTTCGAAATTCTATTTAATTTTTTATACTTATTTTTTAAGATAATTTCAATAAATACGTTTTCTTAAAATGTTCTTTTAATTATATAAAATTATATTCTTTTCTTTTTTATATAAATCAAAATTAGATAAAAATTTGACTAAAAACTAAATTTTGATAAAATCTATAAATTATTAGTATATAAACATATTTAAATTACATAAAAAAAATTATCTAGAATTAAAGCTTGTTATAAACTATATTATAATTAATAAAATAACTTTTTATTGATTAGAATTTCCTTTTTTCTTTTTTTTTATTTTGCACTAAAATCTGATATTTCTTTATATTTTAGGTAAAAAAAATGAAATAAAAAGAAAAAATGAAAATGAGTTAAATAACGAATTAAAAGAAAATGAAAACATTAGAAAAAATGAAAAAAATCTAGAAAATGTAGTGGTTAGAATTAGAAAATTAGACAATAATGAAAAATCAACTTTACATACAGATCCTAATGATAAAACTGCTTTATATTTTGATAAAGATTTTGAAGTAGAAAAATATAATTTTGATATAGTTTTTGATGAAAATGATGATAATAAAACTATTTTTAATAAAATTGGTGGTCATTTTATAATTAATAATGTATGTAATGGATTTAAAGAAACTATAATTACATATGGCCAAACAGGTAGTGGAAAAACTTATACCTTATTTGGATCAAATAAAGAATATGGTATAATATACTATTTTGTTCACTATTTATATAAATTACATAATACAACAACTAAAAGAAAAACAATTTATTTAAGCATATATGAAATATTAGGGGATACCTTAATTGATCTTATATCAAATTTAAATGAAAAAAATATAGAATTTTATACAGAAGAATACTATCTTAAAACTATTAAATATTCTTATAAAGTTGTTAATATCAAAAGTTATGAAATGGCTAAAAAAATTATTGACACTGCTTGTCTTTTAAGAAATGTTGAGGCTACTTCACAAAACATGAGGTTCAAAGAAAAAAAAAAAAAAAAGAAAAACATAAAAATTTAAGATAAAATAATTTTAAAAAAAATTTATTATTTTATTAGATCAAGTAGATCTCATGCAATTATTCAATTTTTTGTAAATATTTCTGAATCAACTTTAAATAATGGTGTTGAAACAATTAAAGATTATTATGGAGTTTTAACTTTGGTTGATCTAGTTGGATGTGAAAGAGAAGGATTTAACATAAATAAAAGTGAAAATAAAAATGAAAAATCTTCTAGTAAAACGTTAAATTCGTCTCTCACTTCTCTCAATAAGATGTTGAGAAAAATGCAAGTATATAATTTACATATATATGAATATAAAAGTTTTAAACTATTAGAAATTTTTTTTATTTACATAAAAATTCTTTTTTTAGATGGGTAATTTAGATGAGTCAGATAAAAGACAAAGTGTTTTATGTAAGGTTCTTTTTAATTATATTCAGAAAACATGTGGTGTTTGCCTTATTTTTTGTTTTAATCCTAAATTAAGTCAAAAGAATGTAATAAAAATATGGATAATTGTATATATAACATATTAAAACAATAATTTTAAATTTTATTTACTTATTTATTCTAATTAGAAATAAAAGAAAATTACAAAATAAAATTTATATATATATATATATATATATATATATATATATACTTGCATTGTTCAGTTAACAAGTTCAACATTAATAATGGCGAGTGATTGCAAAAAAATAAAAAGCAAAAGAAAACAACTGATTTATGTAAAATCTGAAAATAAAGAGAATTTTTTTAAAAAAATAGCAAATGATGATTATAATAGTAATAATAATATTGATTCGAAAGATGTTACATATAATGGAATTTATGAAGAAAAAAACAGAAAAAACTCTAATTACATAAAAAATAATATAAATAATATAAATAATACGAATATTGAGAAAGGTAAAAAGATAAAAGATAATTGCAACCATAATAATAACTCTTCATTATATCTTATTTATGTTAATGATGATAAAAGTCATATAATAGATAATTTAAATAAAAAAAAAAATGATGAAAAATATACTGTTTTAAGAAATATTGTAAATGATATTATAAATGAACAAATAACGAAAGAAGAAGAAAAAAAAAATATGATTGAGCAATTAAAAGATTATAATACTAAACTGAAAAGTGAATGTGAATATTGGAAAAAAGAGGCAAATAATTATCACACTAAATTAAAAATACTAAATAAAAATTATTTAAAAATTAATGAATTCCTTTTTAATACATTAAATGCGAATTCTGTTAATAGTTATAACTCTTCAAATTTTTGTAATTTAGCCTCTTTTAAATGTGATGAAGAAATATATGAACCACGAAAAAATCAAAATGCAGTAAAAAATGGCAATTATATTTTTCCGAGAAAAAAACATGAACATACAGAAAACATTGAAAAAGATAATATTCTGAAGAATCATGAAAAAAGTTCACACATTTCGTTGAATTCAAACGATATTTCAAATTCATACAACTTATATAATTCAAAAAACACATCAAAAAAAGACATAAGCATACACACAAATTATATGAATTATAATGTGAAAAAAAAAAATATAACAGAACTTTACCAAGAAAATGAAAATAAATTAGAAAAAAGCATACCCAATATAAAAAACAATTTATCCTTTAATGAAAAAAAAAATTATGAGGAAATGTTAGCAAATGAATCAAATAATCAATTAAAAAATTCTGATCAATTTTATACTCAAGAGTTGATAAATTGTACAAATAACCCCTGTGCTACACAGAATTACAAAAAAAAAAATTCCAAAATTGATCAAGTCAAGGAATTTAACGATAATAAAGTTGTTATTTTCACAAAAGCAGCTTCTACTTTTCCAGATGAACAAGACAGCAACTTTAAGAATTTTTCAAACAAAAAAATTACTAAAGCGGAAAGTAATATAAATATGCATATATCAAATGAAGATGATCTTTTAAATAATTTAAATAAAAAAAAATTTATTACTTCAAATCAAGAAGTAAATAGAGATGACTCAGTGAATAAACCCATTATATCATCTACATATTATAACAAGATGAATACAGAAAATTATAATAAAAAATATTCAGAAAAAAAAGATACAAAAAAAAATATAATGAGCTTCATATCAAATAATGATTATAAAAATTTAAATAACATTACAGTTGATTCGCTAGCCACTAAAATAAAAAACAGAATGTTAAAATCAAGAAGTTTGTCAGTTGCTCGTTAAAAGAGAAAACTATAGAAGATTCTATATTTTTTAATTTTAAAAATTCAAAACAAAAAAAAAATTAAAACATTTATTTATAACATATAAAACATTAAAAATTTACTTAAGACGTTTTTTTTTTTTTTTTCTCTTTTAACTTGCAAAATCTTATATTTTTATCGTTTTCATTCATTTACTATGTATTTTTTTTTTTTTTTTTTTTCTTCCATAAGTATTTGTAAAAATGAAATATATAACATATTCAATCATTATCTTTCTATATTTTATCGTTCAATTCAGATCTTTCTATAACATAAAAATGTCACTAAAACTTGTATTTTACTTCAATCAGCTAATAATATATAAATATATAAGACATTATTTTTTTATAACTTAATAGCACATTTTTAAAACTATAATTATCACACATTTGTTTTAATATCTTTAAAATAATTATTAAAAATGTAAAAGAAAACAAATATTTCATATATAAACATGCAAATTTTTAAAAATGTAAAATGAAAATAATTTATGTAAACTAATGGATAATTTTATATTTTAATTTTTTTTTTTTTTTTTTTCTTTTTTAATCGATCAAATAAAAAATAAATAAAAGTATAAGATTAAAATAATATATTTATAATATTAGTTTTAAGATTTTTTTAACTTTATTTTTTTTTTTTTTTTTTTTTTTTTTTTTTGTGTTACGCTAGAATTTTTAATGAAATTTAAACAAATACAAATTTTTTTTTTTTTAACATATCAATAAATAAAGAAGTGTGTTTAATTAATTTTACAATTATTTATAATTTTACATTTTCTTATATTTATTTTTATTTATTCATTTTTTTTCTGCCAATTTTTTATTTTCCACATATATTTTTTAAATTTTTATTTCCTTATTTTTTTTAAGCTTCTCTTACGTATATTATTTGATTTCTTAAAAAATTGTACTTACATAATGACAGTGTAAAATAAATAATTTGAGTTATATAATTTTATATATATATATGTATGTATGTATATATGTGTATATAATTATTTCAATTTTTCTTTTATTCTATTTTTAAAATATATAAATTAAATTATTTTCATAATTTATTTACATATATGTAATATATAAATATATAAAATAAAATATAAAATTTAAATTAAAAAAAATGTACTCTAATGAAGTAATAAAACATATATAACTTGTTATATATACAAACTTTTAACATAAATATTTGATATTTTTATTTTATTTTTTTTAAAAGAAAACATGAAAGGAATTTAATTAAAAAGTACATTATAGTTAACATTAAATGATTAACATGTAAAACTATATAAAAATATATATATATCTTTATATATATATATATATACTTATATTTTTATATTTAAAAAATTAATTTCACTTATTTTATATTTGCATATTTTTGTAAATATAAAAAAAATATTTCTTTTAAAAAAATGTCAAGTTGGGGTTTTTTTAATGAATATTTAAATTGGTTTAATAATTCTAGTGATGATAAAAATGAAAAAATAAAAAAAAATGATTCAATTCAAAAAGATGGAAATAGAATAAAATGTGTTAAAAAGTATAATCCAGAAGAAAAAAAAAATAAAGATGATAAACAAAACAATAGTACTAAAAATGAAATAAGCAAAGGTACTGAGAGTAGTAAATATGAAGATAAAAAAAATAAAGATAACAACTTTTTTAATAACTTAAATATATCAAATTGGATACCAAATTATGATACACATATTTATAACGATTACAAAAAGGGATATTATTTAGATAAGGAAGCAAAAGAAGTACTGTCAAAAAAAACTTCAAAAAAAAGTAATATGATAAAAATAGGAGCTGATAATACTCACACGAATGAATTTTCATCTTCTGACACTTCTAATATATGTGTTGATACAACCTATTATGATATACTAAATATAAGTCCAAATGCAAAACTAAGTGAAATTAAAAATAGTTATTATAAATTAGCTTTAAAATATCATCCTGATAAAAATTCAAATGATCCTGAAGCAAAACTGAAATTTCAAAAAATAAATGAAGCATATCAAGTTCTAGGTGATGAAGAAAGAAGAATGAAATATAATAAATATGGTTTGAATGCAACAAAAGATATGATTTTAATAGATCCTTCTATTTTTTTTATGATGTTATTTAGCTCAGAAGAATTATCTGATTACATAGGAACATTAAGAATAGCTTTTTTTGTTCAGTTAGCATTTGAAGGAAATATGTCTATTGAAGATGTACGATCATCAAATGAAGTAATGATGAGTGAAATGGAAGTAGAACAAAAAAAAAGAGAAGTAGAACTAGCCCTTTTATTAAGAACAAGATTACAACCTTATGTAGATGGTGATAATATGTGGAATGAAAAAATGGAAAAAGAAATTAAAGGATTACTAGATTCATCTTTTTCTAGTTCTATTTTAGAATCTATAGGATGGACATATGAAAATGTTTCTACATCTTATATAGCAGAAGTAACAACCTTATGGGGAGTAGGTGCAACAGTAGCAAATATTCAAGCAGCTAGTAGAACAATAGGAAATACCTTTTGTGCTGCAAAATCTATGATTAACACTGTTGTTACTATAAAAGACTTTTCACTAAATAGTGAAAAAATGAATTCGATTAAAGAAAAAAAAGAAAATCACAAAAACTTTAATAATAGTAGTAATAATAATGATCATAATAACAGTGAAGGTAATAACATTGATAATAGTAATAATAATATCAGTAATGATAATATTCCCTTAATAGACAAAGAAGAAAATAAAGCATTAGGAATTATTATAAAAAATGTATTGACGTTAGTTTTGTGGGATATAGAATCAACTGTTAGACAGGCTGCTGATAAAGTTATACGAGATGAAGGAGTGGATTTAGAAACTAGATTAAAAAGAGCTGAAGGTATGAAAATTTTGGGAAAATTAATGCAAAAATGGTCAAAAATTAAAAAAAATATAAATGAGGTTAATGATATTGATGCTACTAAACTTTTAGAAACAGCCATTATTAAAGCATCAAAGATGGCTAACGAAGAGGGTGATGACACAGGAAAAAAAGAAAATGAAAAAAAAAATACTTATAAATATGAATATACAGATGAGGAAAAAAATAATGAAAGATAAGAAAAAAATAAAGCGAAATAAATATTTAATAGCCAATATTCTTAAATATGTAAATGAACATAGTAAAAAATAGTAACAAAAAAAAAGGTAAGGGGAAACATGAAAAATTATGTTAAATTGAATATTTATTAATATTAATGTTGATATAAAGAAAAATAAGACAAGTTAAAGTATAGTAATAAAAAAATAAAAAGAAAAGGGAAAATAGTGTGGTTATAATGAAGAATAATATGGAACAATAAAGAAGTGTTAAGGATCATTTATAAATATTGACATCAAAATGGAAATTAAGAAAAATTCCGTGGTAGTAGAAGTAAATAATAAGTAGTGAAAAATGTGAAGATAAAAACTTATAAAGTAATCTTAAGGTAAAATAATTAAACATTCCATTTTTTAAGAATATAAATATAAAAAAATATATTTTATTTGGATTTTAAAAGAGATTATTTATTTTTTTTTTTTTTTTATTCTTTTCAATTTTTTTTTTTTTTTTTTTTACATTATAATTTTCTTTTAGTATTGAGTTGTTTTTATTTATATATTTCATTTTTTTTTAATTATTTTGTATAAAATTTTAAATTGTTTATTATTTATATCACAGAAATTTTAACCTCTTTTTCCTTTCTTTTTAATGTTTTTTAAAAAAATATTTTTTACTTGTTTTGTTTAAATTATTTCTTTTTTAATTATTTAATTTTTACAAGTAACATTATTTTATTTTATTTTTTTTTTTATTGCTATTAATCATAATGTTATCTATTATTTGATTTAATATAATTTTGTTTTTTTTTAATATAATACAGTAATGAAGACATCTGTTTTTTTTTTTTTTTTATTTTTTATTTCATTATTATTAATATTACTTCTGTTTTTTTTCATTTTAATTTACTATCAAAACTTTTAAAAAATAAATGGATATCATCTATTTATTTATTCATTAAATTATTTATATCCTGTAAAAAATTTTGAATATTTGGTTTTGGGAAAATCTTATATTTTTTATTCAGACATGTGTGTATATTATCTTTTAAAGTATTTAAATTTTTACATATTTCTAAATAGTTGCAAGAATACATATATTCAGCAAATTCCATTTGATGATTATTCATTAAATTTGTATTAACGACAATCAAAATTTTCTTTCTTTTTCTTAAGCATTCAATTGTTGTTCCTGCTCCTGCATGACTTAAAACTAAGTCACATTTTTCATAAAAATAATCCAAACTACTTTTAAACGTAAAATAATCTACCTTTTTTAACAAATTATTATCTTCTTTATTTTTATATATTAATTTAGGTATATATGAACCATTGCCTATTTGTATAGTCATATATGCAAATCCCTTTTTTTTCAAAAAAAAATGAAATTCTTCATTATCAATGAATTTAATTAATTCGTCAAATTTAGTTGATCCAACAGTGACAAATAAATACATCTCTGTAAACACATATATATTTTTTTTAACAAAGTTAAAAAAGTTTGATTGTTTTTTTTTTTTTTTTCATATTCTTATGAACTATATCTCTAAAGAAACAGAATACTTATATAATAAAAACATAAAAACTATTTATTATTATTTTTTTTTTAAATAATAGATTTGGTTGATTGTAGTATTAATTTTAATTTTTTTTTTTTTTTTTAACATTTCTCCTTATCATATAATTTTATGCAAAAATTTATATCTTTTTTGAATTTTAATAAATTTGCATATATTTTAATTATAATATGTATATACATGGAAATACTGTAATATGAAAATTAGGATTTACTGATTATTTATATTATACATAGTGAATTTGTAAATATATATATATATATATAAGAAAAATTAATATTATTTTTTTTTTTTCTCTTTTAATTCAAAATATTAATAAACTGAAAAAAATTAATATATAAATTTAAGACAATGTATTTTATTTCTATTATTTAATAAATTTGTAACATAATTTGAAATAGAAATAATTCTACTTATTTTTAGACACATAAAATAGTTTTTTTTTTTTTTTTTTTTTTTTTTTTTGTATTTCAAAAAACAAAATTCACAAAGTTATTATAACAAGAAAAAAAAAAAAAAAAAAAAACTATTTTATGTGTCTAAAAATAAGTAGAATTATTTCTATTTCAAATTATGTTACAAATTTATTAAATNTTTTTTTTTTTAAAAAAAAAAAAAAAAAAAAAAAAAAAAAAGTGTGCATCTTTTTTCTAATAAAAAAAAAAATTTAAATAAATATTTTACATGTAATTTGAAAATTTATTACTTAAAAAAAACAAAAAATTATTGAAATAAATAATATTTTGAATAATATTAATGTAACACTTTTTTGGGTAATATATTTAAATTTTTTTTTTTTTTTGTATCAACTACTCATTAATTCCTAATAACAAATGCAATAATTAACCCCTTAATATTTTTTCCTTTTATTTTAAACCAAATTTTCTATAACTCACATAGCTGTATATCTTTTTGTTTTTGATGTAAAATAAATTTATATATTTTGTCTTAATATCATGAAAAAATACTTCTAAAAGATAATAAAGACCAACTATCTTATATTTAAAATACTTGAAAATTTTCTTTTCTTTGTTTATTTTATTATATTTATAAAAGAATAAAAAATGAACTGATTTTAATGTATATTTTTACATAGTTTTATTGTATTGTTTTTTAGAATAATTTTGATATTTTATTCTACATTTATTTTATATACATACATATATAATATATATATAGATGTTTATTTTTTATTATTAAATCTACAAGTCTACTGCATGTAAAAATAAAGTTGTAAAATTTCAAAATTATTTTAATCAAAATATTCTTTAAATGATTTCCAATGTTAATTTTTTTTTTTACAATTTCATTTTCTTTTTTTTTTTTTTTCATTTTTCAGATATTTTTATGAGTATATTGTGCCTTGTCTATATTTACTTATTTTTTAACCATTAATATATATATAAAAAAAATTTTTCTTTAAAATAAAGGATAACTTCTTTAATTACATAAAAATATATGCTTTAGAAGACATTTGATAAATTTCTTCACATAATATCATTATTATAAAATTTTATAGAAAAAAAAAAAAATTAAATAAAAACAAAGTTTTAAAAATAAATTCGTTTATATTTTTATATAAAAAAAATAAAATAGCAAAATCTGAAAAATTAATACATAATTGACTCTTAATATAATTTAAAATGTCCTTTTAGCTTTATTATAAAATTAACTATGTGTATGTAAGTTCCTTTATTTTTATATGATAAAAAAAATATATTAACATGAAATAAAAAAATGCACATAGCTAAAAAAACTCAGTATAATATAAAAGTTGACATCCATGAAGTAAAAGATTTAAGTTTTCGTGAAAGTGCAAATGAAAAAGAAATAATACCTAACCCATATGTTGAAGTAACTGTAAATGATGAAAAGAAAAGTACTCCAAAAAAAAATCAAGCAGTAAATGTTGTTTATAACACCTCATTTAATTTTTCTATGGATTTAACAGATTATCATTTTCAAAGAACAAGTGTAGATGTATGTGTATTACATAAATACACAATTCAAAGTGCATTAATAGGTAAATGTTCTTTTAGTTTAAATTATGTATATTCAAAAATTCAACATTGGCTATATAGAATATGGGTTAAATTAAGAAACCCAGATTTACCATTAGATGATGTAGGGTTTTTATTAATATCTGTAGGAGTATATGGTCCAGGTGATTCCATACCAATTGTTAATGACAGTATAAAAACAAATATAAATGATGAAATATGTGCAAATAAGGGTTTAGATATTCATATTACTCATTATGATTTATGTATCAATATTTTCAGGGGGCAAGATATTGAATTAATGAGTAATAGTTCCTTATTTTCAAATGTTTTAGAACCATATGTAAAAGTCTCTCATAATGGATTTGAAGAATGTACTAAAGTTATAAGAAATGATCCCAATCCTGTATGGAATTTAAGTGTGCATTTACCAACTTGTACCCCATGTTATGACAAAAATATTATTATTGAACTTATTAACGGAGAGCATAATGGAGTAGTTATTTTTAGTATACTTCTTGATTTTTTTGAAATATTAAAAAGAGAATTATTACCAAGGTGGTTTAATATTTATTATAACCCACAAAATCAAATAATTGCAAGAAGTAGTGTACACACACAAAATGTTGGCATAACTACAAACCCCAATACAACCAATTCTACTAATACCTTTGGAAACTATCTTTTCACAGCAACAGCTGAAAAGTTTTTTAAAAATGCCACTCAAGGTATTAATATCAATGATATATTAGGGGTTACAAAAGTGCAAAATATGTTCACGGATGATAGTTTAAGAGAATCTTATTTATATGGAGGTAGAATTTTCTTAAGTGTTAATGCTACGAAAACTCATGCACCTGGTCCCATATGTATTAAATCAGCCAAAGTAGAACCAGATCCACCCAATAAAGAATATATTTTTTGCGCCGATATTTATGAAATATTATCAGTTCGTAATAATAAAGCAGTCAATTATGATAATATTAATGAAAAAGTTAGCTATAATAACAATTATGATACTAACGGAGATAGTATCATTTGTGTATGTGGTTTGGGGCCGCATAAATTAAAGACTCCCCCTCTATTACCCAATGAAGTAGGTTCTTATGTGTTAAATGAAAATGCAGGGAGAATTGATGAATTTAGAATATTCTTACCACAAAATAATAATGAACAAATCTACGATATTTTTTTATATATTTATGTTAAATCAAATTTAGCTGTTACCGACTGGATTACTAATAGAAGGAATATTTACAATAGTGTTATGAGTAATGATTACGATCCTGCGGATATAAATAAAATTCAGGGGTTAGATAAAATGAGTTCTATAAATAAAGGAGTTGAAGATGTGTTTAATGATGTGGAACTTTTAAACAATTATAAATTAAAAAGTTATGTTCGTATACCATATAAGTATTTATTACATAATGAAAATAAGCCCAAGTGGTTTTTGATGAAAAATATAGAGACTAATGCACATGAATATAACATATCTTTTTTTGCAAATTTAATACCATTTCAATCTTATAAAAAAAGACCTCAAAGATTAGAATATAAACTATCACGTTATTTTTTTCGTGCCTTAATTTACGAAGGATTACATTTTCCTGCAAAAGGATATGATGCTTTTCCAGATCCCTATATTAAAGTAGAATTAGCTGGACAAACAATTAAAACGAGTACTATTTTACATACTCTTAATCCCAATTATTATGAAGCTTATGAGGTGGAAGTTATTTTACCTACCAACTTAAATTTAGCACCTGATATATCCATAGAAGCATTTTCTGTTAATAAATCTTTTTTATATAATGATGATATTTTACTAGGTTCCTGCACATATCCTATTATGAAAGTTCCTGTAGAATGGAAGAAATCTCCAATTTGGATTAATTTAAAATCTTCTCAATATAAGAAATGCAAAGCGAAACTACTTGTTGCTTTTGAATTGGTACCAATGAAAAAAGTTCTTGATGATACATATCCATTTTACGATGATATTAGACCATCCACCTTGCCTGGTCATGTGTCCTTATTTTTAATTGGTATAAGAATGTTTAAACCGTTAAAAGATCCATCTGTAACTGTATGTTTCGGTAGAGATGTAGACGATACCTCTCAATTTCTTTGGCATGAAACTACTAATAAGGTAATATCAGGAAAGGAAGGAAATTGGAATTTTTTAAAATATTTTTCTTTAGATGTTGCATTACCTAAAAGAATGCAACATCATAGTTTTTTGGAGGTTAGAGTTGAAGATAGAGTATTAAATAGTGGATTTACTGGAGCAGGTACTAATAACACTCATACTGCTAACGCAACAAATAATAATCTCTTAATTGGAACTGCTTATATTACTTTAAATCCTTTACTCCCATGGCTCGATCAATATGAAAAAAATGAATGTATTGAATTATTCAAGTTACACCTACTTGAAGAAGTCTTAATAGAAGATGCAGAAAAAGCAAGGAAATCTTATAACAGTGCATTAATATATAAAAAGAGTTCAATTTTATCAAGAAAACTGTCCAATGAAAATTTTGAAGTACAAGGTACAGAAGAAGGTATTTATGAATATAATGATTTATCATTGAATATTTTAGAAAAAAATCTAGAATATCCTGAAGACGATGAAGAGGAAGAAGAAGAAAAAAATGATAATGAAGCTAATACCAACGAAAGAGACAATACTGGAAAGAAAAAATCTAATAAAAATAAAAATGAAAAAAATGAAAATAAATATAATATAAATGATCTTAGAAAAAAAAGAAAAAAAAATTGGAAGAAATCTACAAATAATGAATATGTACCATATAATGATCCAGATTTTGCAAATGTACGTATCGAGGAAACCTTAGAGCATGTACGTTTCAAAACAAATGAATATACAGATGATATCTGCACAAATATTGAAGAACAAGAAACAATATATGAAAATAATACAGGTGATAAAAAAACAAAATTAAGAGATATTAATTTTTTTAAAGGAAAACATGACGATAAAACAAAAAACGTAAGTAAACAACACAGAACCATATATGGATTTAACGAAGAAATGCTAAATTTTCAATTATCATTAGCTGATGAAGATGAACAAGAAGAAATACAAAGAGACGAAATGCTGTATGAATATGAAGTAGATATGAATGCTGATGATTTACCATATTTAAGAGCAACCATTTTTAGATGCACAGATTCGGGGATACCAGAAGCTGTTGGGTATTTAAAATATATATGTAATGTTTATGATGAGAAAACAATGCATTTAAAAAAAGAAATGATAAAAAAATGTGATGATTTAGTAAGTGAATATAGATTAACAAGAAATTTAGTAGTTAGAGCATATATTATTCAAGCCAGAGGTCTAAATCCTCCATCGGGTGCTACCGATATAACTACATATATATGGATTAAAAACAGTAATGAAATAACCAATATACCTGGTGGATTATCTCATAATATTAAAGATATCGGGCATACAAAAAAGCAAGGATATAAACCAGAATTTAACAGATGTTACCAATTATTATGCTCGTTTCCAGATGAATCTATTGTGCAAGTTTGCATCATGAATCAAGGATCCTTATCTGATGAAATTATAGGTTATACATATATTGATATGGAAGATAGATATTTTAATCAAAAAATAAGGCAATTAATGATTGATGATGCTATGCCTATAGAATTAAGGTCCTTAAAGTTAGAAAATAGTACAATTTCTCATGGATCCTTAAGATGCTGGTTTGAAATATTCACTGAAGAATTTTCCCAACTAAACCCAGTTAAGATATTATGTTCCAATGAACCTGATGATTATCAATTAAGACTTATTATATGGAAAGTTAGCAATGCAGCAATGGATAATAATTCTACTATTAGTTTATTTGTGCGTTGCATATATACTGATGATGACACTGAAGATAGCAGAGATACAGATACTCATTATAATAGTAAAGATGGAAAAGGAACATTTAATTGGAGATTCGTTTATAATATAAAAATTCCAACAAACGCCACAAATATTAAAGTACAAATTCATAACTATGCACTCTTATCTTCTAATGAACCAATTGGAGAAGCAACATTAGATTTATCTGCACACTTTTATAGAGCAAGAAAAAAAAAAGGTTTCTACCATATTCCTCGGTATGAAATAATTTACATATATAATATATATATATATATTATTGACCATTTATTTTATTCTAAAAATAATTTTTTTTTTTTTTAGATTTTGGCTATCTTGTAGACATCCAGCTCACAAAAATAAGATAAGAGGAAATGTTGAAATAGAGGGATTTATTTTAACAAAATCAGAAGCAGAGATTGCTCCTGTTGGTAATGGAAGAGATGAACCAAATAAAGATCCTTATTTACCACCAGTAACTGAAAATAGAACGTATGTAGATTGGGTTACTATTAATGAAAAGTTTGGGGCTGCAACAGCATCTATTATGTATGGTTTAAAATGGACAGGTATACACATACATATATATATATTGAATGAATGAAATTAATATATATTTAGTGTAAAAAAAAAAAAATATATCTTTTATTTTTTTAAAGAAAGAATATAATTGTTTAACTAAAACAAAAAAAAAAAAAAAAAATTATTATTATTTTATTTTATTTTAGGTGTATGGATTGTCATAGCAGTTATAATTGTTGGAATGTTATTCCTTATATTTTTATTAAAATAAAAATTGTACAATAACATACAGATGTTATTGTACAATTTTTTTTTTCTAGTAAAAATTACTATATATATATTTGATTATTAACAGTAAAACATATATTGTTTTGTTTTGTTTTTTTTTATCGATAAACATAAAAAAATTTTAAATAATCTAAAAAATTTATTTGTCTTTTCTCAAATATATGGAAACTTTGAATTACACATTTGTTTAGATATGATATTCTTTTTATTAGATTCCAAAAGTTTTTATATATATGCACATATTGGGGATTCTCATTTCTAATTTGGTATATGTATGTTGAATTCTGACACAAAAATTCTACAAGAGAATCCAAATCCTTTTCATATAAATATCTTTTAACTATATGTTCTTGTTCATTTGATACATCAGATTTTAATTTTTCATAGTAATAACCATTATCCAATGCAAATAAAACAGCTTCCACAAAATCATTCATATTTTTATATAATAAAAATATTTCCTTTTTATTTTTATTTAATTTAGATTCTGCTAAAAAGTAAATGTACGATGATATAATATATATCTTTCTAGGTAGAGAAACAAATGGAACTTGACCAGTTATATAACTACTTAAATCATCTTTATCTTTTATTATAAGGTCAATAGCTCTTCTATATAATTCATTTGCTTTTTTTGTATCCTTCAAATCATAATCATAATATTCTCCTAAATGATAAATTATATCAATATTTGTATCAAGAAAATTATCTTCAACATATTTATACAAAGTTGAAGATATTGCATGATATCCTAGCAAATCTAGAGTATATCTTGCAACTTCAGCTATGTGAATTCCACATTTTTCATCGGTTCTTTTACATTCATTTATCCATGGTTCATAATACTTCATATCTGAATATTTTAATTGATTAAAAATTTCATAAGGAGAATTATCTTCTATTATTTTAGGGGTAAAATAAATAACACTGTATTTTCCGTTACGAAAAAGTGTTTTATAATTTTTATTATCATACATTATGCGACTACAAAATCTCATACTATTTTTATTATGACATCTAGCATAATTAGAATCAACTTTATCAGAAATAGAAAAAATATTGATATTACCTCCTGAAGTTGCACATCTATAAATATTACTAATAAAATATCTAATTTTGTATTTTTCATAAAAAAATTTTTTTGCATCACTAAATGGGAGACAAGCTGACAACATATAAAAATCTTGGACTCTTTTACGTAAACTAATATCTTCATATTGTGGATGCAATATTAATTTAAAATTTGTACTTAATCTCAAAAAACTAGATGTAGGTATATCTGCCATTAATGGTTCATTTTCTTTAATATTTTTTTTCAGCCAATTAATTAAATCCATATTTTTATATAAATTTAATGGTTCATATTCTAATATTCTTAAATATTCATTTTTGGGGAAATATTTTATAAAAGGATAAAAACATCCGAAAAGACAAAAGGTATAAATAATAATTTTTGGTAATAAAACTTTGCTTGACCTGATAAATATAATAAAATAAATTGATAATAGCTAGAAAATGAATTAAGAAATAATATATTGCTACAAAAATATAAGCTATCATATATTAATAAAGTAAAATAAAATATCTTCATATAAATATATATTACGAAAAAGCATTAACGTATTATAAAAAAAAAAATTTTAATATACTTTTTATTTAATGATATTATTATTTTACTTTGAATGGGTAAAATTCATTTTTGTAAGAGAATAAAGGCCATTTAAAATATATGGGGATCCTATTAAACTACCAAATATGCACAATAAAGGCAAACCTAAAACACGAAGTCTAGATATTATTGTCATTAATAGAAGGTAAAATAAAAGTTGAATTAAAAAAAAGATAAATTGAGATTCTAATATTTCATAATTTAATTTTTTTTTTCCTCCTTTATATATATATACAAAATAATTTATGTTATAAAGTAAAACAATAATACTAAATATAACTATATAATCATATAAAGCAGAATCCTTTAACATTTTAAACATAAAAGGCGCGAAAGGATTAAATTCAGAACTTAAACTGTATATCATACTATCAAAATTATGATTAGCTAGATTTAAACGAACTTTTAATAATGATAATACATGTGAATCATCTTTTTCTTGATGAATTACTAGCAACCTTAAAATAAAAAATATAAATAAAGATGTTAATCCTTTTCTTAACATAACCTTAACTTTTTGTAGTAAATTATATCTTTCTTTTATTAAATTATCTGTATCACTTTTTTCATTTATGTTATTTTCTACATATTTTACTTCTTCATCACTCCTACAATTTTTTCTTTTTCTTATTTCTTTATCTATAATAGAATCCTTATATTTATCTTTATTCAGATGTTCTAATTTATTTTCATAATTTTCCTCAGATTTCACTTTTCTTTTTTCATATAAATAATAAAATAGGTTATTTGTAATAATAATGGCAATGAGAACAAAGGGAAAATATGTATATAATAAATATCGTGGAAAAAAAGTTACTATTATTGATAAAATATAGGAAGAAAAAAACGTTATCAAAATGTAATTTAACTTTTTTGATATTTTATATCCTAATAATTCAACTATAAATAAAGCAATTATATGAGTTAACGAGGCAAAAGCAGAAAATTGCCAAAAAATAAAAAAAAAAAAGGATGAGAAAAATAAACATAGGTATTCAAAAAATGAATTCTAAATAAAAAAAAAATATACATATATATATAAATTATATAAATTTCTTAATTGCCTTCACAAAAACAATTCAGTTAATATTATTCTATTACATATATAAATTTATATTTAGACATTTTATATTCTATTATGTATATATTTTTCATTTCATTTTTTTTATCCATTTTATTTATTTATTTTTTTTTTTCTCAATTAATATAGAATAATTTAATAGTTTTTTATTAAATTCTGTATACATTTCTTTAAAATATACTACCTGTTTTTCCTTAAGAATTATATATAAAAGCAAAATATTACACCACATATAAACAGATGCAAAATTTTCTCTCAAAGGAAAAGCTTACGAAAAAAAAAAAAAAATAAATAAGAAAAGAATAATTAGAAATTTCATAACTATAAAATATAGAAATTTACATATTTTTTATTAACTTTAATTATAAAGGAAAAAAAAATATATTTTATGCATTACCTGAGAGCCTTATTATAAATTTTTCACGAAAACAAGAGAAAAAAAGCATTAAAAATATTATCCCACTAAAATATGACTTTCCTAAAATAAAAATATTAATAATAATATTTAAAAAAAAAAAAAAAAAAACTCCAAAAAATAATTTTCAACAAAAATAAGATTTTTCCTTTCAATATTAACCTATATAGACTGAAAAAAAAAATAATATACTGACACTAGTAGCCTGTGATAGAATCGCTAAAATAAAAAATAATTATTTATATTAATAAAGATTAAGACAAATTATATCATTTATTATACATATATATATGTATATATATATATGTTACTTATTTCCAATTTAAAAAATATATTCATTTACCAGCATATGAATAAAAATTAAAAGGTGTTATAAAAAATGATTTTAAATTTAACACTCTCCATATGGTTCCAAGTATAATTTCTACATATTCAAAAAAAAAAAATAATAATTATTTTAATTTTAAAAATTTTTTTTTTTTTTTTAATTACCTGGATAAATGTTAAAGCGCTTAATTGCATTTATCGTATCAGGATATTCACTCCTGGTATCGTTACTATAAGATGAATTACATAATTTAAATGCATACAATATTTTGTTACATATATTTTTATCTTAATATAATGGTAATATAAAGAATTTTTGTAGTAACTATTATCAGTTTTCCATTAATATTATTTTTTTTTTTTTTTTATACATTAATAAATTTAGTCCTTCTTTATAAGTATTAGCTTTTATTATATCATTGTAAAAAGAAAAATAAAAAGCTTCCTATTTAAAAAAATTTTTTTTCAAGACAATATATAATTTTATTGAACTTATATATATTGTTTTTATACTTCTGAATATAGTAACAGTTTTTGCTCATCATAATTTCTATAAAAATCATATCTATATCTTTTATAAAATGTAATTGTAACTAAAAAACTAAAAAAAATTATGAAACAGTATCTTTTAATATTAGATTTTTTGTATTAATTTAAAAGAAAAAAGTTAAAACAAAAAAAAATTAATTTTTCCTATTTCATTAGTAGAAAGTAGTTAATAGTTTTTTTTTTTTTTTTTTTATTTTATATAAATAATTTTTATTAATACTGATTTAAAAATTTTATAAAAAATGCTTTAAAATTACCAGACGAATACAGATATTAAAAATAACTTTATTTTACACTTTTCCATTTATACTCAAAAAATTTCGAATTTTTTTAAGTTTTTCATATAAATAATTATACTTATAAATTTAAAAATATATATATAAAAATAAGAAAAAAGAAAAAGAGAATTTATTATTTTAATTTTCAACAAATTTTGAACAGAATAATTCTTTAGAATGTATTAATAAAATAAGAAAAAAACTAAGAAATAATAAAAAAAAAATTTACAGAAAGAATCATTTTACCAAATTTGTAATTTTATGTATTAATGAAAATAATAAAGAAAAAAATAAAATGTATTATTTGTCATTATAAATATTTAAGCAAAAGAAGAAACAAAAAAAAAAAAAAAAATATATATATATATATATATATAAAATAAGAATTTAAAATTTAAAAAAAAAATTATGAGAAAACTAGTTACCTTATGTTAAAGGTAAGATTATATATATGTGCATATGCAAAATATATTTTTTTTCTTTTTTCTATATTTTAAAATTATTAAACATAAAAAATATTACTAATAAATTATGTATATGTCAGAATTTTTTTTTTTTTTAATAATTAAAAAAAAAGGTAACAAATATATATAAAACTATATACCTATATATATATAAATATATGTGTGCATAAGATAATAATGGAAATTATGGAAACCAAAAAAAAAAAAAAAAAAAAAAAAAAAAGCATATAATATTATTTAATATTATATATATGAGAATATTAAAAAAAAACTATTATATATATTTATATACAAACAAAAATTAAGCTTAATTCTTTATTAAAAAAAAAAATTATTTCTTATATATAAAGTAGTATATCTAAATTATCAAAAAAGTTATTCGTTTTTTCTATTTTAGAGTAACAATTGCAAAAATCAAAATTATTTTCATTAAAACATTTTTCTTCATAAAAATACTCCACTGAATTAATATCCAAGCAAAAACTTTCAGATTTTTTTTTATTTTGTTCATTAAAAATATTTGTTTTTTGTTTTCTTAAATCATTAACTAGAGAAGAAAAATGAGAGGGATGAAAAACTTTTGAAATTAATTTTTTATTTGAGCTTTTTTTTATTAACAGGTAAAAATTTTTTGAACAATTCGGACATACGCATAAATAAATTTTCATTTTTCTTGATTTAATTAAGCATTGGTATTTCAGTATATTAAACTCATCTTTTTTTTTCTCTATGTTTTTTAGTTGGTTATCTTTATTTTCATTAATAAAAAATATATTTTTTATTTGATTCACAAATTTCTCAAATGTATTTTTTTCCTTCTTTTTGTTTTCAAAAAATGAAAAAACTTTACCATTTTTTATTATATCCACATATAAATCAATGTAACTTTTATTATTTATTTTTTTTTTCTCGTAGAAACTCTTGTTTCTGTACAAACCAGAATAAAAGCTTTTATGTTTTGACGATTCATTTGAAGAGAATTTCATTTTATAATCCTTATCATCTGTTATTTGTTTTTCACCGTAAGTATTATTCATTTGTGAAAAATTATATGAGTAATTTTTATTAAAATTTAAAAAATTATCTTTATTTGGTACAATAATGTCAGTTATATCACTATTATTATTTATACTGTCTAAATTTAATTCTATTTCTTCTTTTTTATTATATGTTTTGCCAAAACTAAAATTATTATAAGATTTTTTTTCTTTATCATCATAAAAATTACCATTTAATTTTTGAATAAGAGTTTTTTTTTTTTTTTTTTTTTTTTTATTTCTTATATCTTCATAATTTTTTTTATACATTTTTTCTTTTAAATTGTTCACAATTTTATCTGATTCATTGTCAGATTCTTCTTCTTTTTCTTCCTCATTAAACTTACACTTATAAACTGAATTATTTTTTTCTTTTATATTAAAAGACGTATTTTTTCCTTCTGATTTCATATCCTCACTCTTTACACTTTCTATAGATTTTTCATAATTGTTTAATCTGAGACTGTAATTGATGCTATTCTTATTATAAACTTTTTTTTTTTTAGAAGATGTTTTGTTATTCTCTTTGTATTTCTTTCGTTTCTTCTTTTCTAAATTATTGTTTATTTGAAATAACATTTTTTCATTTTTAATATTTACCAATGATGTATTATATTCATTTATTTTATTACTCTGCTCATGTCGAGTAAGATTAGAAAAATTACTATTGATTAAACTACTGTATTTTTTATTAACATCCTCAAAAATTGTACTAGTGAAAAGTATTCCACAACTATACATAAAAATATTATCAAAATGATTATTTGAAATATTAATTAAATTATTGTACAAATAAAAATTATATTTTTTTAATACAACTGTAGATATTTTAAATAATTTACTATCTTCTTCTTTTTTTTTAATATCCTTTTTTAGTTTTTGGCACTCAAATTTTATTTGTTTTATGCTATCTCTTATTTCTTTTATGTTTTTATATATTTCCATTTTTATTTCTTTAAAATTATTTTTACCTTTTTTCTTTTTTTCATATCATTTTTATAAGTATAAATAACTTGTAATCTTTTTTTTTTTTTTTTTTGCCTATTAAAAATATATTTTATTAAATTTTTTTTTTTTTTTTTTTTTTTTTTCNGAATTGAACAATTCATAAATTTTAAAAATATATATATGAATTTTTTTTTTTTTTTTTTTTTTTTGATTTACTCTAATTTAACTATAAAAAAAAATAAATATGTATACAATATTTTTTTAGGAAAATATGTATTCTTAAAAATTTTTATATAAAATTTTTTCTACTATTTATTTATATGGGAATTTTCTTTTTCTTTCTTATTTGTAGAATATTAATAGAAATTATAATAATGAAAAAAAACTGTAGAAATAATTTAAAATGAAAAATGATGAATTAATTGAAAATTTGTGCGTTTACTGTAATTCAAATAAATCCTTCTCTTATTTTCAAAAAAGTCGTAACCCTTCTAAAAATTTGTTTAAAAATGAATACGAAAAATTAGTTAATAAAAAAATTTTAAAATATAAATGGATAAAAAATTTATCATATAACGAAAGTTTGCAATATGTATTAAATAACCTAGAGGAATGGAATATACAAAATAAAGAAAAATGTGAGCAAAAAAACAATACATTAATCTATAAAAATAAAAATTTCCATATTTATAACAAAAAATTTTTAAATGATGAAAAATATACAAAATATGCTATTCTAAATAGTAGAAGAGACAAAAATAATTTTAAACCCAAAATATTCATAGACAAAATCTTGACATTTAAAAGTAAATACGAAAATAATTCAAAAAAGAGTTTTATTAAAGAAAACAACTCAAAAAATGAATCTATAAAAGACAGTAACAAAAAGAATGATATTATAGAAGAGAATTATTCAGAAAATAATTTTATAAAAAAGAGAATTTCCAGAAGTTATACAAAAGAAAATAATTTTAAAAATGAATCTAAAAAAGATAATAATTTAAGAAATGTTAATATAAGAGAAAATAATTTAAAAGAAGATTTTATTGAAGAAAAAAATTTTAAAAGTATTTTTATAAAAGAAAATAAATTAAATGGTGAATTTATAGAGAATAACAAATTAAAAAATATAAAATTAAAGATAAGAGCGGGTAGCAAAAAAAAGGATATATTTAAATATATGTTTAATGTTTTTATAAGAAGGAAATATTATAAAAAAATTTTCAAATTATGGTTAGATAGCTTTTTGAAAAGAAATGGATCAATTAATAAAAAATTGGCTAAAAAAATAATTAATTATATGATCATAAAAAATTCCATAATTTTTGATGTTGAATTGTTTAATTTTTTTTTTTCTAAAAATTTGGTTAATCATTTTAATACAAATTTATATTTCCTTATAGGAAAGTCTGGTAATAAAAAAAAAGATTTTATAAAAGATTTATTTCTTTCATTTCCATTTAAATATCATAATGATGATATTTTTATTATTGATATAATTGAATATGAAAAATATCCAATAGTATGTGACTACAAATATATAGAATCACTAAGTTTTTCAAATTGCAAAAAAATCGTAAAAAATAATGAGGTGCTTCATCAAATGAATAATAAATATTATGAAGTTAATAAAAAAAATATACTAAAATGTATTAATAAACCAAATTTCTCATTTAAAATCTATAATTCCTTTAAAATTAAAAATAAATATTTAAAATTAATTAATTTAGAAAAAACTAACAATTTAAATTATAATAATTTATATATAAACGAACAGAATAAAGTAAATTGCAAGAAATCAAGTGTGGAAACATATGTAGGAAACTTAAATGAACTAAATGATATCTATAAATTGAACAATTTTTCTAATTATAATAACTCTTATAGCAAATATGCTACATTATCTAGTAAATTAAATAATAATGTAGATAATTATAATAGTATAAAAGATAATGGTAGAAACAAAACAATTCTATCTATTTTTTCAGACAATGAAAGTGCTAGTAGTTTCGATTTATATAATTTAAAAAATAATGAATTCAATAAAAAAATTTTTTCAGAAAATAAAAAATACAAAGAATACAAAAATAAATTGTATATAAATAAAATTCTTTACCCATATTATTATGAACTTCTATTAAAAGAAAATGCTATAACAAATATAAAAAATAGAAAAGAAATTGAAAAAATCAATAAATTTTATATGAATTTAGAATACATATTAATTAGTTTTACTAAAATAGCTGTATTAAAACAATTAGTGTGGAAAAAAAAAAATTTTAAGTTGTTATTTTATTTTTTAAAAAAGAAAAAAAAAAGAAAAAAATTAAATGAAAAAATATTGGGGTTAAATTTATTTAATGGTGGTTATTCTTTTTTATTAATAAAAAATTTTGACTATATAAATAATTTTTCATATTTTAAAAAGAATTGCATCATGTTTTTATTTTTAAAATATATTTATATATGGAAAAATATGAATTTAAATGCTCACATTTTTATTATTTCTTCTACTACTAATAATAATAATATTTTAAATAATAGTAGCAATGATGATAATATTATATCTTTATTTAATTCTTATATGAACAATTTCTTTGTTTTTATTTTTCCCAATTTTCTTCATAAAAAAGATAGATATAAATTATTAACCCATTTATATAAAAAAAATAATTTAAATTATTCTAAAAATCAAATTAAGGATGTTTCTAAAATAACTAATAGCTTTAATATAGAAAACTTAACGAAATTGTTTCAAGATGAATATAGGGAAAGAATTATAAGTTTACTAAAAAAAAATAAAATTGTCATAAAAGATAAAAATTTTATTAAAAAGTTATTTCAAAACATTAATAATAATCATTTTTTTTCGAAAGTTCTAAATTTTCAAAACGATTCTCATGTATTTATTCATACACATGAAATTGAATTATACAAGAAAAAAGATTTTAAAGTACTTTGTAAAAAATTAAGAGAAAAAACATATGGATTTAGCGAAATAATAGGTGAAAATGTTTTAATAAATAGATTAAAAAAGGAAGTTATTGAAAATTTTAATATTGACAAAAAAAAAAATGCAACTTCTATTAATTTTTTTGATAGTGTGGGTATATTAATACATGGTAGCAGTGGATCTGGTAAAACATTTATATCGAAAAAAATAATTGAGGAATGTAATTGTAATTCTATTATTATTAACTGTTCAAATATATTTAATAAAATAATGGGGGAATCAGAAAAATTTTTAAATGAAATTTTTGAATATGCGAAAAGTAAATTACAACCATGTATAATTCTATTAGATGCTATAGAAAATATATGTTTTAAAGAAAATGTTACTGAAATGGAGAAGTTTTCAAGAAGATTAAAATTATGTTTTTATGAAAATATTGATAAAATACATTTCGAACAAAAATGGAAAAATAACCCTTGTTTAATTTTGATTATAGCTACTACAACATCCATTGATAATATTGATGATAATCTTTTAATGAACCATAGAATTAAATACATTTATCAAACAAAAGATTTTGAATATTGGGACAATAAGGATATTTATAAACTTTTTCAAAAATGCTTAAAAAGTAACAATATAAAATCTACAGATTTCTTATACTCAAAAAGTTTTCAAATTTTTATGTCTGAAAATATTTTTAAGAAAAAAAAGGATTTATCTCCTCTATATATCTCTAACTTATGCAGAGATACCTTAATCCATCACTTACAAAGGACTGTTAAAGGTATGAGAAAAATAAGATAAAATATAAAAAAAAAAATTAAGAAAATTCCTATTAATATGATTAAAATAATCAATTTTATTATATCTCATTTATTTTTTTTTTTTCTTTGTATATCTGAAAATATATATCAAAAAAAAAAAAAAAAAAATTTGCTTTATAAAATACACAACAAAATTTTCCATATCCTATTATGTTAATTTTTTTATATTATACTTTATTTCTACATAAGAATATTTATATATTTATATATGTATATTTTTTTTTTCATTTTTCTTGAAAATTTATGAATGTTTTATTCAAATTGATAAAAATTTTTTTCTTTTTCAAGTAGTATTTTTATTTATTTCTTGATTTAATTAAAGAAATTATCCTTATATTTTTAATTTTTTAAATATTTTTAGGAAGTGAAATAGAAGATGAAATTAAAGTGGAAGACTTCTACAAATCCCTTAGAAGGATGAATTACTGAGATAATTTTTTTATGCTTATTTCATCTATTTATTTATAATTCAATTAATTTAAATTTTATTAATTTATTTTTTGTTATTTAAATTTATGTTAAATCTATATAATAATACTTTTTTGAAATATTTTATATTTTTTTTTCTTATTAAAATTTTTAAAAGAAAAAGTATATCACAAATAATACAATAAAATTTGATAAAAACAATTTAGTAAAAATTACAATTAAAAAAAAAAAAAAAAAAAAAAAAAAATACAAAATTATTTTTGTAAATTTTTTTAAAGAAAAAATTATCATTTTAACTTTTTATGAAACTCCAATAATGTTGAGAAAATTTTTATCTCATAAAATCTTTTCTTATTAAATTGCAAAATATTTAATATTTTTTCTGTTCTTATTTTTTTTATAATTAAAAAATAAGTATATTTTAAATTAGTATGTTAAATATTATATTAATCTTTACAATTTTTGTCTTAATATATAATTAGAAAATTATCAACTATGAATTATATTAATTTAAGTGGCTATAATATTCCAAAGTTAATAAAAAAAATATATTTTTTAAAATAACAATAAAACTTGAAATTTTTATATGATTATTTAAATTTGTTTAAATATATATATATATTTTTTTTTGTAATATCAGGAAAATATTTGATGAATTAAATGCCTTTGAAAGGCATAAGCTTATGATGTCTCTTCGCTTATTAGAGAAAGAAAAAAATAAAAGTGACAACGAGCAATATTTAAACGATTATGATATTTTAAAGAAAAAATATAATTTTATACATGATGTAGTATGAATGAAGTTCAAAAAAAAAAAAAAAAAAAAAAAATGTCTAAATTTTAGATGAAAATTATTTATATTTTCTTCTTTTATTATGATTTTTTAGTCAACAGAAAAAAACTCTCTTTTACAAAATTATTATAATAGTATATGTAACAAATATGTTATATGCGATTTGACAAAGTATAAAGAATCTAAAGTAAGGAAAATATTATTCATTACCTTTTATTTTATATATGTTTTAATTAGTGTTGTAATATTATTATTTTTTCTAAATATTGAATTATGTTCCCATAATTTAAAATTGTATATATATTCTACAACAGCTAAAATAAATATAATATATTTCCTTTTAAATTATTAATATATAAATAATTTTTTATATTTAAATTTTTTTTTTTTTTTTTAAAAAAATTAAATATAGCATAATATATAATTTATTTTTTATAATTTATTTATAGATAGGTTTGAGATGGAGAACAGAAGAAGAAATAATAAGTGGCAAAGGACATATAATTTGTTCATCTAAAAAATGTAATAATACAGATTTAAAAACATATGAATTTTTATTTGAATATATTGAAGGAGGGGAAAAAAAAGAAGTAATAATAAAAAATTATTTGAGAATTTTATTAAATATTTATTAAATTTTGACCTATTTCCTATTTATAGACAAAAGTAAATGTGAGAGCTTGTATGGACTGTGCATATAAATTACATTATAGAAAAATTAAAGAATATTTGAAAAAAAAGGAAAAAAAAAAAATGAAAAGAAAAAGAAGAAAAAAGAGATATAAAAAAGGAGATTCCAGTAGTGAATGTAATAGCCCTTCATCAGCACATAACCCTAAAAATTCAAAATTGAAAAAGGAAAATTTATTTTATGTAAAAATATTTATAATAAAAAAATAAAGATAAAAATATTTTTATTATATTTTTACATTTGTCTAAGTTTAAAACAGAAAAACATATACTTATTTTGTTTTTTTTTTTTTTTTTTTTCATTAGGTTAAAAGAAAACTTGAAAAATTTTCTTTGAAAACAAAAGAGGACAAGAATGATAATAACACGTATTTCCATGATTTACTTTTTTAATTTTTTTCATATGTAATATATTTTAATTTTATTCAAGTATATAAAAAAATCTTAAAAGTTACATCTTTTTTTCGTGCACAAAAAATATTTGCAATTTTGTTACTATTATTCTTTTTTTATTTTATTTTTAAATAAACTTTTTTGCTAAATTATTTTTTATTTTATTTTTTATTTTTTATTTTTTTTTTTTTTTTTTTTGTCCAATTATATTTTTAATATTAATTCATAATAACCAATAAGTTTATCTTTAAATTCTAAAAATGTTAAAAAATTTTGAAAATTACATAAGAATAAAAAACTTTAAAATTTATTTGAAATAAAATATATATAAATGTATTTTTAAGTTATTGAGAATAAAAAACTTTTCATATTATTTATCTATTGTCTTTTTTGTTTACACATATATATATATATATATATATATATGTATATACAATTTAATAAAATTTTTTTTATTTATAAAACGAAGAACAATAAAAAAATTTAATTTTTTAGAATATTAAAAAAAAAAAAAATGTAATTTAAAGTTGTAAAATTAAAAATCTTAATAATATATTTTGATTAATTTGTTATTAATTTGTTGTTTTTATATTTTATTTTAATGAAGATTCTTAAATTTGAAAATAAAGGAAAGGTTTACAATGAAATTACAAAATGTACACCTTATGCTAAAGATAAGGAAACTCTATATAAAACAAAGTACTTAAAAATACACTCATTTTCTGTTGTTATTGATTGGTTAAATAGTCTTTTAATATGCAGTAGAATTTTGAATGAAAATAATTTATATGAAGAAATAAAAGATGGCTTAATAATTTTAAGATTAATAAAAGTTTACAATCCTGAAGTTGAGATTCGAGGAATTTTTATTAAGGCAATAAAAAAAAAATGTGCTATAAAAAATTTAGAAAAGGCTTTATCAATAATTTATATGAACAATCCATATTATTACTCTATGGTATCATCAATAGACATTTATGAAAAAAAAAAAAAAAAAGTCAACATGTTACTTTTACAATTGTTTGACAGGTTTGAATTCCAAAATTTAAAAAAAATTTCCATTCCATTATTAAATTGGTATAACCATACACTCAAAAAATTTTCGTTACCATTATCCCATGAAACAATGAATGACCCTTTTAATGTGTTAAATAATAAAAATAAAATTTATTATAATAATGAAATAAACGATATAAGTTTTTCTAGAGATCATAAGGATAAAAATGAAAAATATCTTAACTATTTGAAAAAACAAAAAAAAGTATTCAAAACATTTGCTTCTTATGTATTATTTAAAGATGAACAAGAATGTAATGAAATGCCGCATATTGTTAACGAATTCTCCGACTGTTTAAAAATTTTATTAATATTTTATAGGTATGGATATTTTACTAGAGAAGAATTTAAAAATATAAATAATATAGATATCAGAAATAATTTTTTTATTTTACAAAGTTTGTTGAGAAAATTAAATATACCGATTATTTTCAATAATGCATACTTAAATAACCCTTGTGAAATTGCAATTATTTTACAGTTAAAATATATACAATATTTCATTCATAATAATGGTTATGAAAAGGCCATTGATTTAAAGAAGGAAAATTACAATGTTAACTTTTTATTAAATCAAAAAAATAGATTAACTAACATAAAATTAAAGGATGTACTTGATAATAATTTTAAAAGCAAATATAATGATTATGAAATATTTGATAAAAACTTTAATTTAAAAACATATATAAGAAAAGATTTTGAAGAGAATAATAAACAAAATAACCAAAAGAATAATATTAAGTTACAGAATAAAAAAAAGAATATAGATGTAAACGTGGAAACAAAAACAGATATTGAAAATAATGAAACTATGGATGAAAACGAAAAAGGTCAAAATGAGATAATTGGAGATAATAAAAGTAAAATAGATTATAGCGAAACTGAAAGCAGTGGAAAAGAAAATAGCGAAACTGAAAGAAGTGGAAAAGAAAATAGCGAAACTGAAAGAAGTGGAAAAGAAAATAGCGAAACCGAAAGCAGTGGAAAAGAAAATAGCGAAACAGAATTTTGTGTAAACAGAGGAAATGAAAAGAATAGTAGAATAATTAAAAACATAAAAAATCAAAATGAACGTTTAACAATTAAAACTAATGAAAGAGAAAATGAGATAGAACAAATTTCAAGTGAAGAAAAAAAAAATAAGAAAACGTATGAAACAAAGAAGGAAACTAAAAAGAAAAATAAAGAAATAAATGAATACATAGAAAAGGAGATATTCAAAGAAACACCAAGAAAAGAAATAAGAAAAATATTCTATGAAAAAATTAAGGAATACATGAATGGTGATAAGGCTAACATAAATGAAAGAATAAAATACAAAATTATAGATTCTACAAAAAAAAAAGATGAAGTAATACAAGCTGAAACTAGAAAAATGACAAAATTCAAAGTAGAAAATGACAAAAAAAAACAAATAGAAATTAATCATGAAAATATACCATTAAATATCAAAGGTAAACATCATATAGGAAATAAACAAAAGGTAGAAATTTTTAAAAATAATAAATATATAACAATAAATAAAGATGAAAAAAAAGAAAAAATAACATTAAAATTAGAAAATAAAAGTGTCCCTATTAAAAAGCCACTAAATTTAATAGATGACTATCGTAGTAAAATAAAACAAAATAATCAGAAGAATTTTCTAAAAAATGATGCACACAAAGATAAGAAAAATGAAACAATTTTAAGTAAATAAATTTATTTTCATAACATAAAGAACAATACAATAAAACATGAAAATAATAAAAATCTTACTACACGAAAATTAAAAATGCTGAAACATACTGAAAAATACTCAAATAAAAATAGCCAGAACTTTTAAAATAAAAAATGAAGAGGACTAGTACTTTTAAAGTGAATTTAATCGTAAATAGGTGAAAATATATATAAAATTTGTTTAAAAAAAATAATTATGAAACTTTAAAGTAAAATTCTAGGAATGAATATTTATAGTTATCTCCATAAATTCCCATAAATATGCTATAAATAAACGTATTTCATAAATAATTATATTTAAGTTAATTAATAGTATAAAAAAATAATAAGTAACTCAATAAGTTTTGAATAACATTTTTTTGTTAAAAATAAAAACAAATAATTATGTAGAAAGATAAAAAAAGAATAATGTATCTCTATGTTTTGAAAAAATATAATAATAAAATTTTATAATACAATTTTTTATGACTTTGTTGCAAATATTAATATACTTTAGAATAAATTGCCTGATATCTTTTTAAATATCTTTCAATTTTTTTTTTTTTTCTTAAAAAAAAATTATGTATAAATAATGACAATGTTATTTTAAAAAATATATTTATTTAAAAATAATATTTATTATGATGAAATATATACACTAAATATAGATAACTCTATAGAGCTTATAGTTTTTAAATTAATAGCACTTTAATTCATATAGCATGCTTCGAAAAAAAAAAAAAAAAAAAGGGTAATATTTAAATAGAATGAATTATTAGAATTAGATACATATATATATTATAAAATAATAATATTTTATTTTTCAATAAAATGTTGTATTTAATAAATTTAAATGTAAGGGGGAAAATACAACAATTTTTAATGCTACAAATTGAAAATTATGCATATTATTTTTTTTTTTTTTTTAAAAATATAGAAAATACTTGTATGTATATAATATATAACTAAAAATTTTTTCAATATTACTATGATAAAAATGTATTGAATTTAAAAAAAAAAAAAATAAATTCAAGAATTTTTCTAAATTTAACAATTTTTTAATATTGACCTAATAGTTACAATATTTTTGTTAAATATTTTTCTTATTAAAATTAAGTAATGTTATTCCTATTTACTATTGTTCAATTAATTTAATGATAATTTTGTTAATAAAAATTATAATAATATTATTAATTTTATAATTATTTGTCGTAGTAGCACTTTTTTTCTTTAATGCTAAAATTTTTTTAAATTATTATTTTTTTTTTTTTTTTTTGCACCATAAAAAAGAATAGGTAAAATTTGTGTAAATTACTTTTTACTCTCATACTCTATTTCATTTTCTATTCTTCTTTCTTTTTGTTATAATTTAATAGACAAAAAAAATAAAATAATAAAATTATATTTTTTTTTTATTCTCTTTTAAAAAAAAAAAAAAAAAAAAAAAAAAAAAAAATATATACATAATATGAATGCACAAAAATGTGTATCTTAAAAAAAAAAATGTAAAAGTATAACCTTTTACTTATATATATGCATTTATTACATATGATTCAGTTAAAATAAAAATAGCGTGCAAAAAATAAAATGAAATATTTTTTTGTTTTTCGTTATTTTTAAAGAATAAAAAAAAATATATAAAAATTTTATTGTTAACTTTAAATTCAAAAAGAACTTTTTTCTTTTTTCAATTGTTTTAAAATGCAATATATTTATATACAATTGTATGATTTCTTTTAAATTTTAATATGCTTACAAAACAGTTCATAGCTTTGATCTTAAAAATAAAATAAAATAATTTATTGTTATTTCAATTAATTATTTATAAACCAGCTTTTTTTTTTTTTTTTTTTTTATTTAACATTTAACCCTTTTTTTGTAATTTAGCCAATTTAATGCATCATTTGCATGGTTTCTTTTTTTTTTTTTTTTTTTTTTTTTTTTTTAAA
>NW_021628221.1:538864-580830 GCF_900005855.1 Plasmodium gallinaceum | reverse complement strand
TTTTTTTTTTTTTTTTTTGTTTACTCAAGAATCATACACAATACATAATTTAATTTTCTCTCTTTTTTTTTTTTTTTTTTCACATTTTTAATATTTCTTGATATTTTTTATTGTCCATATTTTCCTGTATTTTGCTGATTTTTTATATTCTCTATTTTCTGACTTTTAATTTTTAAGTATATCTACTGCATAATTAAAAAAATTAAATTGATTATTAACACACATTTAAAATTTTTTTTTTTATTTTACTGCATAAATCTTTAAAATATTTGAGATAATATATTTTTATTTTTATTTAAACATATAATGTTTTTTTATTAATGAAACATATATACAAGTTTTACCGTAAAATGAAAAAAAAAAAAAAAAAAAAATATATACACTGAAATTACAAACAAGAGTTTATATCAATTTTTTTATTTATTTAACAAGGTTATACTGTTCCTTTTACATCGTAAATATTTTACTACATAAAAGCTTATTTATAAGAATATATAAATTTTTCCAGTTTAATACATTCATAGAAAAATTATAATATTAAATATGGCATATTAAATTATTATATTTATTACATTACATATATTTTGAGAGAATTTTTAATAAATATATATAATACATTTATATTTTAAATTATATAAAATTTTATTTTTACAAAATCTTGTAATTCTTGTATTATTTTATTACGTTATTTAATATTTTTTTTTGTTTTTTTTTTTTTTTTTTTTTTTATAATATTCTGAGACATATTTATTAAGGTACAATATATTATTAACACAATGCAACTTAAGGATTACATTTATTTTAAACAATTATGATGATTTTTACCAACTTCTTTTTTAGGATTTTACTATTTTTTTTCTTTTTTTTTTTTTTTTTGTGTATATTTTTATATGGCAAAAAACCGTAATCGCTAACTTTTATGTGAATAATTCTTTTTTTTATTTTTTTATTTTATTAAATGTAATTAATTAATTTAATTTTCAAAGCTCAATTAATTGTTCCAAGTAAATATAGTTTTTATAAGGTAATATATTAAAAAGTTTGTTTTTTATTTCTTCATATTTTTAAGTTTTTTTTTTCTTTTTGTTTTTTTTATATTATTTGGTCCACTAATTTAGATTAATGCACATTTTTTAAAATTTTTTTTTTAAATATAAATTTTTCATTTTGATGTTGTTTATCTTAAAATACAAAGTTCATTAAATATTTAAAATTTATGTTACTTCAATTTTTATCAAAATTTATATATTGTTTTTAATATGTTAATAACTTCTACTATTTAACATTAGTTTTTTAAAATGAAATTTCAAAATATTTATTTCGTTTTTTTTAATTTTATTAATATTTATTCTTTTTCTTTTTTTTTTTTTTGTTAGGAATAAATTGATGCTATTTTAACGGATATTATTTGAATTGTTATAAAAAATAAATATTATTTTTATTTTTTTTCTTTATATTTGTCTTGTTCTTAAAAAAAATTATAAGTTATTATTTTTCTGAATAATGTTTAAAAAAAAATACCTTTACTATTTTAATATAATTGCATAATTTATACCTATATATATATATTTGTGCATTTCCTTTACAATTGAAGGCATCGGAAAATTAAAATAAAAATCCGTCTTAATTAATTATAATTTTTGCATCTATTAATTTTGTTATATCAGGAAAGTTTCATAATAAGAAAAAAATTATAAAAGAAGGGGTCATTATATAAATAATAAGAAATGATTAAAACAACAGAAAAAATTGATTATTCAAAATCAGAAACATTACCGTGTGATGATAATTATTTATCCTTGAAATCTGAAAAAACTATAAATCTAGATACAGAGAAATGTGAAATTTTGCTTAGTGAAAAAAAAAAAAAAGTGAATGAAAATTTTTCGAATAAATGCAATGTATCTAAAAATAAGGTAATTTCCTCAAATTCTTTATATAACGACAAAATTAAAGATAATATAGAACTTTGTAGTATTGTTAATAGTACTCAAACATTTATAAGAAATGACTTCCAATATAACAATCAAATGAGTAATAAAGAAAAAAAAATATCAAGAAAATCTAACACTTCAAAAAAAGGTAATGATAAGAACATCGAAGAAAATGAAAAAGATTTTTTTTCAAATAGTACCATGTACTATAAAAATACCATTAGCACAAAATATTACGACAATATTAATGAAATTGATTCAAAAAAAAACAACGATAAATGTTTTTATGTTAATGAAAGTAAAAATAACGATTCATTAAAAAATTTAAAAAATAATACAATTTCAAGAAATAATAATCCTATAATAGAGGAAAAAGAATTACTTATGAATCATATTGAAAATAAAAAAAAAATAAATAATCTTTTAGGCAATTACACAGAATCTTCTTTATCAAAATGTAGAATTTCTGACATAAATAAATCAAATTCAAAAAATTATAATAATTATTCGAATAATTATTCATATAACGTGGAAGAAAATAATAAATCTATATATATATTAGATAATAAAAAAAAGAAGATAGAAACATTTTTAGATTATAATTCTCAAAATATAATGTCTATTGTAAATGATGATGAAAAAAGTTACAACAATCGAAATAATCATAAAAATATTTCCGATAATACTAAAGATTGTTTAAAGAAAAATTCAAGCAAATTATCATGTAAAAAAGATAATACTATAAATTTAACGGGAAATTGTTATTATGATTATCATAAAATAGATAATGATCCTAATTTTGAAAGTTCTAATGCTTTGAAATTGGGAAATGGTAAAATAGAAGAGTATACAAACAATATAAATGAAATATATGGAAAAAAAGAAGATTTTAGAAGTATGCTAAGTCTGGATATTTTTAATGAAATGGAAAATATAAATGATAGCACTACAGAATGTAATTCAATGAAAGATATATCAAAATTTCTCGTGAATTACAATACATCTGAAAAAAAATTAGATAAAAATTATTATATAAATGTTCCAGAAACTCCTGTAAGTTTAAAAGAAATTAATATACAGGATAAAAATTCATCATCAGAAAATATAAGTAGGAAGATGTCAGAAATGGTTCTAAAATCAGAAAACAAAAATGGGACACCTAGTAACTATGATTTAGATTCAATAGAAAATAATGTCCCTGTCATTAATGAAGATAATTTTGAAATAAAGAAAAATGAAACAATCCAACAATGTTTTCCTAATAAGTCAATTTATATGGAAAATGACACACACAAATGTAATGAGGAATTTATAAATGATATTTCTGACGAAGAATATACAATAAATAAAAAAGAAGTAAAAAAAGATAATTATGATTTAAGTAGAAACTCTTTTAAAGTAGGATCAGATATTCCCAATGAAATATATTTAAAAAAAAAGAGTTTCAATTTTAATAAAAAAACAGATAGTATAAAAAAAAAAAATGATAAAACATTAACAAAAAGTCAAATTTATGAAAGTACTAAAAATAAGAATGAAGAATCAGTGAATAATTTAGGTAAAAAAAAAAAAAAAAATTTTTTTGATTTAGTCTCAAAAAGGCGCATAGAGAGCACTGTTATTCCTCAAGATAATAGTAAGGATAATGTATATTTAGACGAATATTTTCATAATACAATTCCAAGTGACATTATGAAGAATGTAAAATATGAAAATTCATCTAATACATATAATGAAATATTAAATAAAATGAATTATAATTTATCATCAGAGTTGAATAATAATTCAATTTATATATCAGAAAGAAATGAAGAAAAAAATAAAAAAAATAGGGATACAAGAGATCTTAATTATATACAAAATGAAAAAATAGGAACACGTAAAGAAATGCAAACTCATAAAAATGATGAAGGAACTAAAAAAATAATGTGCAATGAACTTGAAGCAAATTACACTCCAGGAAAACGTTATTTGCTTTCTGTTAAAAAAAATGAAGTTATAAAAGATCAGAAAAGTCAAATGCTATTAATATCTAAACAAAAAATAAAAAAAATATGGAATAAATTTAAAAATAATTCATCCAAAGAACAAAATCCCACCACATATGATAATAAAAAATATCCTTTCCCAAATTCTGATTTAAGTACACAAAAATTTGAAGTTTGTAATTACAATTCTTTTAAAGATTGTATCAATAAGCCATTTAATAACATAAATAACATGGAAAAACAAATCAAGTCAAAATGTATATTTAATTGGAAACTAGCTCAAAAAGCATTAATTAAAATGCTACATAGTGCACATAATTTTTATTTTAATGGTGTGAAATATTCAGATTGGGATCTTACTTCTATTCCAACTCTCGGTTTTTCCAAATCAAGTAATAGAGTTCAACAAATGTTTAAAGCTACTGTTCCCTCAAAAGATGGTAATAGTAAAAATGAAGTAAAATTATTTATTAAAAAAATACCTATATATATATGGGTAAAACAATTTAATTTAATGAATGAGTATGATGGAGAATATGTAACAGATGGGGAAAATTTTGTAATGGAAGCAGCAGCTTTAGCTTTTTTAAATGAATATCATCAAGGAATAACTCCTAAGTTATTTAAGGTATTATATGAACCAGAAAGTAAACATTTTAATGAATATATGGCACCAAAAGCTATGTTTAATAATTTGAATTTATTCAATAATATATTAACTGAAAGACTTAAATGTAACATTAATGGTAATATTGTTATAGTTTCTGAGTTTTTCAGTGAAGATATTCTTGATTATATAGATAGGAGACAAAAAAAATATAATATGAAAATAAGTAATAATGAAAAAAGTTATATCCTTTATCAATGCTTAAAATTGTTGATAAGACTTCATGATGCTGGATTATCTCATCTTGATTTAACTCCAGAAAATATATTAATTTCAGATAATTATGAAATGCGTTTATGTGATTTATCTAAAAGTACACCTATTTATACTTATAATTTAAGACATATCAAAGATGTCAATCGTTTAAATTTATTTGAATCTTGTGAACCAACAATAGCAAAAGGAGCATATATGCCACCTGAATGTTGGAAAATATATTGGAAATATGATACAATGAAAATAAAAAATCCACTAAAGGATTTAAAGTCTATTACTGATCAAGATAAAAGAAAACAATTTTATTTTGATGTTTCAAGTGCTGATAATTTCATGCTTGGAGTTTTTTTTTTTTGGATTTGGACAAATGGAAACTTATGGAAGTGTTCAGACCCATTACAAGATGAAGATTTCTTTTATTTCGTAAAATGTGACATGGACTTTGATAAATTTGAGCTAACTAAAAAATGGCCTAATGAGCTAAAAAATATTATAAAGGTAACAAATTTTTATCATTATAAATCAAACTGTTATATGTTCATTTTTATTCAATCAAAAATTTTCCTGTATTTATTTATCCATATATATATATTTTTTTTTTTTTTTTTTTTTTTTTTTTTTCTTTAGCAATTATTGCACATAGATTATAGAAAGAAATTAAATTTAAAAGATTTAAGTGCACATCCATGGTGGTCTTGCAAATTGTAATTTCTAGGGTTTATGATAATATATTATACAAAAAATATAGAAAAATTATAATTTAGAAATGGAACAGTTATAACTATAAAATATTATAAACTTACCATTACTAACACATTTATTAAATTAATAAAATGAAACTATTCTTTTACAGAGCATAAATTTCTAAATATTTTTTAAATACATATTATTATTTATTCTATTCTTTCACTTTTACTTTTTATACATTAATGCACTTTGTTCTTTATTTTTAACAACATACTTTCGTTTTTTTGTTTTATTTTAATTCCCTCATTTTTTGTCTTTTTTTAGTAAATTTAATAAATTTTATAAATAATGTAACTTACATAAAAAGTTTTTTTGTTCACAAATTAAAGATTCTCTTTTCTTAGATAAAAATATTATTAATTTTTAAAATATGATGATAAATTATGGAAGTTATAAAAAAATCATATTTAAAAAAAAAACTATGATCAAATTATGTATTCTAAAAATTAGCTAAACAAAAAATAACAAAAAAAGTATAAAACAAAAAAAAAAAAATTACAATGATAAAAAGAACAAATAATCAAAGGAATAATCTACATACATTAGAATATAATAAAGATGAAACATAAAAAAACATATGATATATAGCAATAAAAAGAATTTATTAAACAAAAAAAAATATAATAAAACAGAACTCTATTATGCACATATAATATATAGAAAAACATTCATACACAAAAAGAGAATTTAAAGAAAAAAAAAATATAGAACTTCCATGCTATACAATATTATCTCTATATTTATTTTAAAATGCAAATTATTCAATAAACTTAATTTTTTAAATGACATATATCATTTTTAATATTAATATTATCTTTATTTATGTATCAAAACTTCGAATATTTATATTTAAAAAGTATCCTTTTAAAAAGAAAAAAAAGACAACCCAATATGACACCTAAAATGATTCCAACAATAACTTGAGATACTGTATGGTCTTCTATATATACACGACTCCAAGGTATAGGAAATAATGTAATTAATGCTAAGAGAGATGCAATTATATTCCATTTATCTTTATGTGATTCAATTAAATGAAGTACTGTAAATGTTAATATACTATATGAAAATGAACTATGCCCTGATGGCATGCCATAGGATTTCAATGCACTATTATTAGGCCTTCGCATTTTGAAAATATTTTTTAAAATTAAATCATTTAAAGTCATCTGAGTTGGAATTATAAGAACAAAATAAAGTAAAATTTTATTGAAAGTTATAAAAAACCCAAAAAGTATGATAAAAATTAAAAAATGTGGAATAAATCCATAAACTGTTGCTAATACTGATAATAAATCATTTGTGTTTTTTAATGTAACTAATAGTACCTCATATGTTTCTGTGAGACATGATTTATTAAATATTATTTTTTTTCTTTTTTCCATTAATTTTTCAAGGAAGTTGATTACTTTTAGTTTATCTACTAATTTATATTTTGCCTCGCATATGGGATATTTCCCAAGTAATTCACTGTCATCATCACCCATGACATTGTTTAAACTGTTTTCTTTTTCCTCATTTGAATCATTTATAAATAATGGTTTTAATTCTCTTTTTTTACTTCGTAGATATGTTTTAAATTTTTCTTCAATACTATTATCATTAGGAAAAATTTCAGATCCCACTTTATAATATGTGTTTATATAAAAACCTTGTACTAATCCAGTGTAAACAAGATAAATTATAATACCTATGCATTTTGAAGTACTAACAAAATGACCAGATTGAATCATTGCTAACAAATATATCATCAACATACTAAATTACAATATTTTATGTTATATATCTAAATTGTGTTATATTACCTTAGCTAAAACATTATAAAATTATTAGTAAAATTATCAATGTAAAAAAAATTATATTTAAAATATAAAAAAAATAATTAAAATTTTATGGGAAAAAGGTTACAAATTAATATATTTTTTACTTTTTTTAACGAAAAGCGTAAGATAGAATATTATTTTTTACATAGGACATTTTTAATTACAGAAAATTAAAGAATCTAATAAATAACAAAAATTTTATTTATTTTATTTTTTAATTTTTTATTTTTTTTTTTTTATTGTGTGCATGTTTTGCATGTTTTAAATTTTAATAAAGATTTATGTAGCGAATATTTTAAGATAAAAACTTAATGAAATGGGAACAAAAATATGAAAATAAAATTCATTCATATATATGTATGAGTATTCGCATATTTTTGAAAATAATAAAATATTTTTTTTTATTAAATATTCTAAAATATATTCAAATTTTATATTCACATTACATTATGTCAGTATACTATATTTAAAAGAATAATGTATTGCTTACAAAAAGAAAAAACTTTAGTTTTGTAAAATTTAGGAGTCATATATATATCTTACATAATATATTATAAAATAATTTTTCATTGAATATTTTTTTATGATAAAACAACAGAATTTATTTAGAATAATAGATTATATGAACCTTTATTCCTGTTGAATATATTAATCTTTCAGAAGTATTTAAATGTCCATAATAAAGAATTTTACCTTTTAGCATTCTTACAAATATATTTAGTTGTTAATTTATATTTTCATTTAGATATATAAAGCTGTTCGTAAGGAAAGCTATTAAACTTTATTTAAATACATTTCATTTTTTTTATGTTACAAAATATAAAATAAAAATAAGTTAAAAGATATTAAAAAATAAAAGGAAAAAAAAATTACAAGTACTAAAATATCACTGTAATTTTGTCTTATAATCTTTTAACCCTTTAAAATAACTGTATAAAGTAATAAAAACTATGACTATTAAAAAAGAAATGGATTTTATTAAAATATAAAAAGAAAAAGATAATAAATATTAAATTTATATATTTCATATGTTATACAATATATTTTATCCTAATAATGTAAAATAATTTTATAAAAATATATTCTCCAAAGCATGAAAATTTTAAATATGAATTATATAATTTAAAAAAAATAAAATTTCTGATAGAAATAATTATCATAATATATAGTATTTTTTGTTTTTTTTTTTAAATTAAGGAAATTTTTTTATTATGTATATTAATAAATATATTAAAAAAAATGTTAGAAAATGTAAAATTCTTCTCTTCATATATATTTTTCTTTAATATTAAACAAATATTTTTGAGATATAATTTTTTAAAATTAAATATGACATAATTTTATTAAAATAAAATAGTCTTAATTCATATAATGAAAGAAGTAAAAACGATTTTTAAAAACCTAACGTTATTTATTCATTAAATTTTAAACTTATTTTGCATTAATTTGAAAATATATTATTTTAAAAGTTTGTTTTATCCATTTTTTATATATATTAAAATGATAGCTTATGTCAATTATGCAAAAATTTTATTTCATACAAATAAAAACAATATATACTTTCTTTTTATTTCAATTTAGTAATAAATATATAAATTTAATACTGCATTTATTTTATTTTTTTATATTAAAAAAAATGAAAATAAAAATATAAACATGAATGAAGAAAACATAGAGGATCCATTAGACATTCCTGGTTATTTTTTTGATAAAAAAAAAAATAGATATTTTTTAATTGATAATGAGTTAAAAAAACAATTAAAAAAAGAAGAATTTAATAAATTAATTAACAATGCAAAAAAAAAAAATCGTGAAAGTAACGTAGAACCAAAAAAATATGTAAAAAAAAAATTTCATCAAATTCATGGATTAAAAGAAATGAAAAAAAAAAAAAAAAATGCTAATAATAATAAATCGAATATTAAAGACAACAATAATATAAATTGTGTATTTTTAAATAAAACTAATATTATTCTAAATAATAAGGAAAAAAATTTTCAATTTATCAATAATGAATTAAATTTTTTAAAAAGAAATATATCTGAAAATCGAAACATATATAATATTATTAAGCGTATAAGGAATTATAATTTTTTGGAGGATTCAATTTTAAGCTTACCATCAATTTTTATTAATTCTAACTATTGTGAATATATTAAAGTAGAAGATTTATGTGAATTATCAACAAATAATAATATACTATTCCAAAAAGAAAACAAAAGTTTAGACAACACAAAATCTCCTTGTTTTTTAAGTATTAAAAGAAGCGATGGCATAGATGTACCACTGAATGATTTTAAATGCTTTAATTTAAGTAAAAAATTAATAGATGAAAATAAAAGAAAAAGTAAATTAGAATTAAAGGATATTAATAATGAACCATTTGAAAACAACAAAAAATACCGAAAACATAATTTTTCCAGTAATAAATTTAACGAAAATATTAAAAATTACAATATAATAAACAAGAATGATTCCGACAGATATATTCAAGATTTTAAAAGTAACATATCTTTTAGTTGTGATAATATAGAAGAAAGTTTATTAATTCCTAAACTTTATGGTCGAACATATCAAAAATTAAATTCCTACAATACAGAGAATATAAAATCAAAAATAGTAGCTAATAGATATAAGGCTAATTTTTACTATTTTTATTATAATTATAATGAAGACTTAGAAGGAAATAATTTAAGAGAAGTAAATAATAATAACACTACACGTGAGCAAAACTTTACTACTTTTAATAATATTTCAAATAATACTATATATCAAGAAACTGATATACAAATTCCTTCAGATAACTTACCAATTAGACATTTCGATGCAACAACAAATGAAGCACGAATTTCAAAAACCTTTAAACCTTCCGAATCATTTTTTCATTTATTTAGTAATCCTCAATATGATGATTTCATTTTTAGTACAACTAAAGAAAACAATTTTTCATTTAGTTTGGGAGCCATTGACATGAATAAATTTGTCCAAACAAATAAAAAATCTCCTATAAATGATATAATCCATGAAAATGTTTATTATAGCACTGATACCAAGTATTTATGTAGCTACTCTAAAGAACAAAGTGAAATTCTTTGTATTTCTCCTCAAATATTATCTCATTTTAATATATTTAATGGAGAATATGTTGCTTACTCTTCATATGGAAATACAAAAGATGAAAAAAGCTTACTATGTTTGTTAAGTATAAAATCATTTTTTCAATGCAATCCCAAAATAGCAATTTATAGCTTCATAAGTGAAATAAATTATTTTAAATTATTTCCTTCAATGGACAATAATGATCCTACATATAATGATAATTATACAAGTAATAATAATACTTATGATGAATATTCATATCATCATAATAATAAAATTGATAAAATTTTTATATGTGGATCTTTTCCTTGTTTCAGTTTTAGTACAATAAAAGATGATGTTACTTATTGCATATGGGATAGTAAGAAATTAAAAGTTCATGATTTATTATCAATGAATGAAGACATAACATTTTATATTGAAAATATTTTAAGTGGAAAACAATATCCTTTATTTTCATTATATGAAAATAATTCTCAAAAAAAACTGAGATTTTATTCTAAAAAAAGTAAAGAAAAAGTAAAAAAAGAAAATGAAAAAACAATAATAGGTGAGTTTTATGAAAACGACATGAAAAAAAAAAATGAATATAAAACAAAAAATTCTAGTAAATATTTAAATAATGATGGTTATGTGAATATAAATAAATATGAAGTTCCAAAAATAAATGATGCTCAATCTACACGAAAGTTAAGTTATGTAAATAACAATTTAAGTAAAAATAATTCAAGAAATTATAGCTCAATAAATTCAAATGAAAAAAATACGAGTAAGTATAATCTCTCCTATAATTACTATTCACCAAATTCTCAGAGGTACAATTACAATGATAATAAAAAGAAAGGAATATGTTGTGAAAATGTAAAAAAAGCAAATAATAATATTTTTTTATGTTGTAATACAGAATATTTATATTTATGTGATTTACGATGCAATTTTTTAAATACAATATCCAAACTTAGACTAAATGAAGGATATGTAAATAAAATTTATTCATTAAACAACAATTTTCAATACATATTATCAAAAACTAACAATCATATAGGTTTATATGATATGCGGTATTTAAATTACAAAGATAATGATGAAACAAAAAGTAATCTATTAGTTACATATGAAAGATTTATAGATAATAATAATCTTAAAAAATATCTCAATGATTTTTATGTTATAGACAATGAGCAGTACATTGTTTCCCTGGATACCTACACGAATTCTGTTTATATATATGATATTATGAGCACCGCAAACAGAATCATAAATTTAGATGGAAACTCTGATTATTCAAAAAACAATCAATTACACAGTTATGCAAATTTATCTAGAATTCCTTATATATACTCATGTAACTTATATGATGATGAATATTATAATTATTATAAAAAAAAAATTAAAGAAACTAAAGCAACTAATAGAAAATATGTAAATCATTTTAATCCTTTGAAATCCTATCCAAAAAAGGATTTATTTATAGGACTAAATGTTCAATCAATTTTACCTCTTTTTTATATTAAACAGAAATATAATAAACATAATTTCATTTCTATAAATGAAGGAGGTTTTATTTGTACCATAAATATATAAAAATTAGAAATTTTGTGGTATATTTTTTTTTTTTTTTTTAAAAAAAATCTGAAAAAAGATAATTGACACATTAAAAAAAATATTCATATTTTTAACTCCTTTTATTTTTTGTTAAAATATATATAAATAATTGCATTATGTCACATTTTTTAATTAAAAATTTTTTTATTTTAAAATTTTTTTTATACTTTATTTGTTTTAAGTTACTTTTTTTAAATTTATAATAGTTCATAAAATCAAAATAAAACAAATATAGTTAAACTTTTTCATTATAATTTATGTTTATTTTTTTTATGTGAGATGCATTTTTTATTATTAAAAATTAAAAAAAAAACATAAAGTAATTGTTTTATTAAAAAAATACATATGAAATATTTTTATTCCTTCATGTATTTTTTGCTTCCCTTCAAAGTTAAGAAAAATTAAAAAATGAATAGAGAAATTACATCAGTAGATGAATCAGTAAATGAAAAAATTGAAAATTGTGGAAGTTCTTTTTTTTTAAACAGAACTGATATTGTATTAGAAAATACTTATGATCAATCAAAAGAAAATACACATGAGCAATTTAATAATACTATAAAAAAAAGTACTATTTATCAAACAGTGATTTTTAATAAAAAAAAAATTGAAGTTTATCAATTTAAAGAATTTCCGAAAAAATATCTAAATAGTGTTTATGAATTGTTAAGCGAAGAATTGTCCGAGCCATATAGCATTTTTTTACTTAAAACTATTTTAAAAAATTATAGTGAAATTGCATTAATGGTATGCAACTTTTTTTTAAAAATTATTAATATTTTTCAATTTCATAGAAATTATAATCTTATTTTCCCCTTTCTTATTTCTAGTCTTTATATGATGAAAAATGTGTTGGTACAGTAATAAGTAAAATTTCTTCAAAATATAAAAATGATGATGAACCAATTAGCTTCGGATATATATGTAAAAAATATACATATATTTTTTATTTCAAAGATTCTCTTTTTTATAGTATATAATACTTGCTTATTAAATGCTTAATTTTAACTTTTTTTTTTTCTTGGAATTACACAAAATTTGAATATTTTAATTATTTCTGCTTTTTTATTACAAATTTTAAATTCATAGGTATGATTGCTGTTCACAAATCTATCAAAGGATGTGGTCTAGGTTTATATTTTTATTTTTTAATATGTGATATTAAACTTTTCATTAAACTATAAAATTTTGGCATTTTTAGGTTCATATTTACTAAATGAAAATATTAAACTAATGCAAAGTTTGTATGGAGTAAATGAAGTAATTTTATTATTCGTTTTAAGAAAACTTTTTATATAATATTTTTAATGTTTAAAAATAACTATTTTGTTCTACTTTTCATTTTAGGTTCACCTCGAAGCTGAGGCTACAAATAACCCAACATTACGTAATAATTTTTTTTTTATTTTTAAAACTATTTTATTTACACCTTTAAGCAATATTTTTCATAGGTTTTTACGAAAAAAATGGATTCATTCGAGTAAAAAGAAAGCCCTATTATTATTTGAATGGTGTGGATGCTTTTAAATTAAAGAAAAAACTATAAAAATAATATATTTGCGTTTTACACCCTACAATTTTTTTTGATTTTTTTAAAAAAGGAAAAATACCTTAAAAATAACTTTTTTTATTTTATACATAATACACTATATGATAAAAAAAGAATTAATTTAATTAACATAAGGGTTTAGAATACTACCATTTTCGTGATTTTTTTAAAAAAAATAAAAAATTTTAATTTTTTATATTGGATTTCATGTATATATTAACAATATACCATGAAATTATATTGTTAATTTTATTCTCTACAAACAAAAAATATATACCCATAAATAAAAAGAAACGTTTATTTTTTTCCAACAATATATGAAAATAAAAGAAAAATTTATTCTATCTTTAAAAAATAATAAAATAGAGTTTAAAATTCTTTTTAAATTAAACATTTATATTCTTTATTCAAAATAATTTTTTTAATTACTAGTAAATAGGTAGATTATCTCAAAAAAATTAAAAAAAAATAGACAGATGAAAAACATATATTTTAAGAAAAATGCAAAGTGTATTTTTCAATAAAAAATCCTTTTTTTAAAAGGATATTTTTGTCATATTTTTTATTTTATAATTTATATCTATTATCATTAGTGCACTTTATTAAATAAAATGTGGATTGGGCATTTTTTAAGGCATTTCTTTGATATACCCATATGATAATCATCGACCATAATTTTCTTTTAAGTTTTACATACGTACAATTAAGGAAACTATAAGATTATGGTTCTTAATTAGTGTCTGTAAATTTTTAAAGAATAGTTTTTAAATTAATAAAAGAATCAAAGAACGTAAGTTTTTTTTGCTAATATTTTCCTTTTTTTCTACTTTTAAAAAAAAGTTTCAACTAAGAATCATCCTTAAGATATTTTTATGTAGACTTGGTTTATGCTACAAAATCTACGGAATTTTATTTTTCTTAGTAAGACATCATCTAAAAATATATCTATTTTTCGTAAATGTTTTTATTGTTATAAATATAAATTTTTCTAATTATTTCTTTAATTTATATAAAATAAAAGAAAATGGGTGCAAAAAAAATAAAAATCTTAAAGTAAAAATCGTGCCTATATATTAAAAAAAGTTAGGATATTACAGGTGTATTTAAATAAAGAAAAAAGGATTCAACAAATCTGTATTTTTAATTTTTCTGCTGAAACTATAATTCAAAATGTTTTAATCAAATAATTTATATGAATTAGAATATTATATTTGATATTATCATAAATAATCCAAAAAAAGTAAAACCTCGTAAGAGTTGTGAGTAAATATTTATTCTATAATCATGTTCTCAAAAAGCAATTCTTCATAAAAAACTTTTTATAATTGCTCAATTATGTTTCATTTGAGGCTATTTGACATAAATATTCATTCTATGATTAAACACACTATATTTTTTTTAATAAGTCCTTTAAAAAAATTTTATATTAAATTATTATAAAAGGCTCTCAATTTAAGAATATACAGGTACTATTGTACTAATATATATTTAGCAAAAAAAAAAAAAAAGAAATGAAATATTATACACTTTTTTAAAATTTCTAGTTTAACTTCAATTTTATTTCTATAATATGAAAAAATATATATTACAAAACATTTTTAATAATAATGTGTTAAATATAAAAAGAAAGTCAGATCATTACATGTGTAATTTATAAAAAATATAAAAGATTCGCAATTGATATTATTAATCTCAAATTTTAATAATGTTGATAAATATATGATAATTAAGCTAAGGTATAATCACAAAAATAATGTATAAATTAAAATATGAAATTTTATTAATTTATTGAATTATTCAACAATTTATCTTTATTTTATAAGAAAAAAGGGACATTGAAAATAATTATTTTCATAAGTATATCAATTTTAAATAATATTTGCGCAGAAAGTCTTTTTTTTGCTTTATGGTTCAATCACTTAAATTTTTTAAAAATATCATATTTATTTACGTAGAGTATTATGTTTTGTCCATGCTTTACATCATGAATGCACATAAAGTATCGTAATATATGCAAAATAAATATTTTCTGTAGTAATAATTTCATAATAGACACATTTTTTTTAAGTAATCCAAGAAAAGATCAAGTTTTTAGAGGAATATTAGAACTTATAGTTGTGAAAACCTAAAATTAAATAATTTAAAATAATTTTTACTCAAAATGATACATCTTTTATTAATTCTGTTGAATAAAATAAAAAAAAATTGGTTGTATATGAGCTATGAAAGTAAGAAACTTTATGTAAAATTCATAAAAATTTGAAAAAAATAGAATTAATGGAGCATTAAATATTGGAGAATTAGACAAACAAAAGTAAAAATAACATTGACTTATAATTTTGCATAAAAATTTTTAAGATAAAAGAAATAAAAGCAGACTAATTTTTTAATATCTTAGCTTTTAAAATAGTTCATATGTTATTTATGTTGACTTAATTTTTTCCTTTAAAATAATGTAAACATATTTCTTATATAAAGATGAATACAGTAATATTTCTTAAACTATAAAATGGGAAAGGAATTTTCTCAAAAATATCTATTTCATTTATAATATTATATCTTAAAATAAATTGTTATATCATTTATATAAAAATACTCATAAAAATTATTATACAAAAACGTTCTTTAAAAACAATAAACATAAGAAAAAAATTTAATTTGTAGTAAATCATTAAGCTATATATTACATGTAATTTTTTGTTTTAAAATTAAATATACAATAAATTTTTAAAATTTACAACTTCAATTGAATGTAATAAAAAAAAATTAAAAATTTTATGTTAATTTTCTACAATAAAATTATCATTTTGTAATCATGTTTTATATTAGATCACTTAAGAACAAAAACAATATGTATGTAAGAATAAAATTTCCTCATTAATTTTTGTGTTTCATCTCTAACATCTAATATATTATTATACAATAGATGTTTAGAATTTTATATTCCATAAAAAATTATAAATTAATAGGACAAATATTTAAAAATTATGTTTTCCATAATAATTATAAATTTACATTTTGGATAACAATATATTTTAATTAAAATAACATAATTCAATTTTTCATTTTTATCTTAAATAGTACATATAAATTAACAAAAGAATTAATTAAAATAAAAATAGAAATAACAATTTATAGAAAAGAATATTTTAATATATACATAAATATATTTATATATACTTAAAAATAATAATATATGATTTTTATTAATTTAAAATAAAATTAAAAAATAATAACATAAATTAAAATTTATAGTATATTAAATTGAATCATTAAAATAATCAAAAAATTTAAATAATTATATTATTTTAAAATTATATAAAAATAAAACATAAAAATAATTTTAAAAAACTTAAAGAAAAAATAAAAGAATAATTAAAACTGATTAATATTAAATTCAGGTAACCATAAAATATAGAGATATAAAAAAAATAATATTCTTATTTTAAATTAATATATATAAATGTATATATTAAATTATATTATAAATTTTTTTAAAATATAAAATTAAAGTAAATAAATAAAGCTCATTTATTAAATTAATTTATATAGCTATTTTTGAAAAAAAAAATAATGAAAATAAGTTAAATTATTAAATTGAAAAAATATGGAAAATATAATTTAAATAAAATAAAAATAGATAATTAAAACATATAAAATTTAATTTATAAATAAAAAAAAATAAAATAAAAATAAATAAATGAACATTTAATTTTAATATTTTAATTAATATATATATAAATTATTTTCCTAATAAATTATTAATTTAAGTAAAAAATATAAATTAAATTAAATTAAATAAAAATATATATATATTTGAATTAAATTATATATATTTAAAAAAATAAATAATAAAATAAAATATTAACAATAAATTAAATAAAAATAATTCAAGAAAGTATTTTAATGTATTATTTGATTATAAATAAAATTAACAATAATATATTTCAAATTAAATATTATATAATACTTTTAATAAAAATTAAACTTATTATATCAATTTAAAACATATTTAAATAAATAACATTAATTAAATAACTTAAATTAATGTAAGTAAAACTAAATAAAATTAAATAAATAAATAAATAAATAAGTAAACAGATAAATAAATAAATTAATTAATTAAATAAATTAAATAAATAAATAAATTAAATAAATTAAATAAACTAAATAAATAAATAAATTAATTAATTAATTAAATTAAATAAATAAATAAATTAAATAAATTAATTAAAAAAATTAAATAAATTAAATAAATAAATAAATTAAATAAATAAATAAATTAATTAATTAAAAAAATTAAATAAACTAAATAAATTAAATAAATAAATCAATTAGATTAGGTATATAAATAAAATAAAATAAAATAAAAAATATACATTATAAAACGCATTTATTAGTATATAAAAAATAAATATACATAAATAACTAAAACTATCACAATGTTACATATTATATATATTTAACTTAATTTATTATTTAAATAAAAATAACTAAAATATATATAATAAGAAATAGTTTTTGATGAAATAATTATTTTAATTAAATATACAAAATATTATCTTATTTAAAATAATTAAAATTATTAAAAATAAACAAATAATCTTATTTTTAAAGTGAATATAAAAATATATTATTCAATTCTAAAGAATTTATAATGTTTATGTTCATATAATTTATTAAAAGATTAAATAAATAAATAAATAATTATTATTTAAATAAATAAATAAAAATAATTAATATTTAAATAAATAAATAATTAATTAATATTCAAATAAATAAATAAAATAATTAATATTTAAATAAATAATTAATTAATTAATATTTAAATAAATAAATAAAATAATTAATATTTAAATAAATAAATAAAATAATTAATATTTAAATAAATAAATAATTAATTAATTAATGTTTAAATAAATAAATAAATAATTAATATTTAAATAAATAAATAATTAATTAATTAATGTTTAAATAAATAAATAAAACAATTAATATTTAAATAAATAAATAAATAATTAATATTTAAATAAATAAATAATTAATTAATTAATTAACGTTTAATATATAAATATATAATTAATTAATATTTAAATAAATAAAATAATTAACGTTTAAATAATTAATTAATTAATTAACGTTTAATAAATAAATAATTAAAATAAAAGTAATATAAACAATTTTAAATAATATAGAAATTAAAAATATATAATATTAATAACATTTTAATATTAAATAAATAATATTTGGAGATTAATATTTTAATTAAATCTTAACATAAGTATTTATTATTAATAAACAATAGTATATTATATAAATTGTTATTAATAATTAAAAAAAATAGTATTATTAATGAAGAAAGTTAATAATTAAATTGATAAAATAATTAATACAAATAGTTAATTTGTGAATACAAATGTTATTGTTAATAATTTATATAATACTAATCAATAAAAAGAATTAATATTAGTAAGTAAATAAAGCAACATGAAAAAAATAATAATATAATATATTAATATGTGTAATTAAATAAATAACATATATAATAAATAAAGTAATATATTTAGTATAAATAATTTATATATTTATTATTTAGCTATAAATTAAATTTTTTATATATCAACAATTAAATATATATTATATTTAATTAACTTATAAAGCAAGAATTTTATTTAAATTTTATTTTAATGTGAACAAATGAAATTTTTAAATTTTAAATTAAATTTTCCTTAAAATAAAATTTATAATGAATTATATTATTGAAGAAATATTTTAATAAATAAATAGATAATCAAAATTTTTTGAAGCTGTATAAAAAAAAAAATAATTATTTATGAAACAAATATGTCATTTATTCAAATTATATATATTAAATATGTTAATAAATAATAGAATATATAAATAAACAAAATTTATTCAATATTTTATATTTAATTTATTAAATAGTAAAATATGTACGTAATAAAATAGTATGAATTATTGTTATATTAATAATATTATTGTTTTAATTTTTATTTTTAATATAATAGATATTTTATTTTGTTTTAAGATTAAATTTTTATTTTATAAAATTATATAATATTACTTATAATTTGATTTATTGAATTGTAGTTCCCTTATGAGTTTTTTTTGTTTTAATTACAACTTTTTATAAATTTTTTGTCTTTTAATTTATTTTGCAAAACTCATATTTTGAAAGGAATGAAATATTAAAGTATACCAAAAACCATATATTTAGAATGAATCTTTTATATCAATATAGTCTTTCTTCTTTCCCTTCTTAAAAGATTTATATTGTTTTCTATTATTGAAATTGTGTTGTAAAAAATCAAAAAAATTAAAAATAAATAAACAGAATAGTTTTTCTAATTAAATTAAGAATATCAAATAAATATATATTTTTCATTTTTAATGTAATATATATATCAATATTAACTTGTAATATTGCTTATTATTTTCATTAAAAATTATCTTCCATTTAAAAAAAAAGAAAAAAATGAAGCCTTAGAGTAATTTTATTTTTTCCCTTCATGATGTAAATTTATCATTTAATAGGAAATAATGAAATTAGATCAAATTAACTTCATATTTTATTTAATGAAATCATTGAATATTATCTCTATTTTTTTTATTTCATTTGAAATTATGCACATTTAATGAAACAAATTATGATTTTACCCATATTGTCTAAAAATTTTGTGAATCTTTATATCTATATTAAAATAATATCAAATAATGCCTTATTTTTTATATTACAATTTTCCAAAAAAAATATAAAATAGTTCTTGAAATAAAAAGATTTTGATGTTTATCATGTGTGGTAATTTTAATTATTAACTTTTTGTTTCACTAACGAAAAACAGTATTGTGTATCTTAATACTTTATTTTTATTCACGAAAAACATTAGTTTTTTTTTTTATATTTCGTTTATTTTTCTTTTCTGTTTTTATAAATCATTTTAATAATAAAGAACTAGTGTAAAAAAAATTTCATCATTTCATAAAATGAATATAAATTTATTTAAATAAAAATGAAATTTATAAGAATTTATAAACTTATAATCCTAAAAATGAAAAAAAGGTATAAAATGAATAATATGAAACATAAAGCTTTAATAATTGAAAAGATGAAATCAAAATTACCCCAATGAAGCTTGTATCGAAAAAGCAAATCTAATAAAATGATGATGTACATTTGAACTTAATAAAACACATTCTCTAAAAAGTAAATGTATTAGAAAAAAAAAATTTTTAAAATAATTTTCAAAGAAAAATTGTCAAGAGGAAGAACATATAATATATTTAAAATAAATCTTAGTATTTTAGTAAATATATATCATAAAAAAATAAAAACTTAATTTCTTATTTTATTGTATAAAACATGTAAAAATATATATTCTTTTAGATATCATATTAGAACCTTTGCCAAATGTTAACATTGTTTTCACTCAAAATATATTTAAAGACAGATTATTGAATAAGGCATTTACATAAATATATTAAGATGCTTTAATATTTGTAAATGAAAACTGCATTTTTTTTTAAATAATTAAGGCAAATATATACATATTTTCATATTACTATTGTGATATTTTTAACACTTATATCTATAATCAGTTACATATTGTAGTTTTAAAGCCATTTTTAATTATTTTATATGTAAATTTATATGTACATACAATAATTAATTATATTTAAAAAATGTTTTATTGAAAATTTTCAAAAAAAAACTTAGTTTTTCTTTATGTATATTTTTTGACTTTAAGAATATTTCAATAAAATTTAAAAATGAAAAAATATATACTTTTGCTGCAAAAATTCTACCATATAAATTTCAACGTTTTTAAATTTCCATAAAATCAAACATTTAAAAGTGTTAATAAAGGAAAAAAATAATTCTTCCATTAGTATAATTTTTAACATTCATTACAGGAAAATAATTCTTCAATAATTACAGAATTTTTACATAATAATACTAATTCCATATAAAATTGGAGATATTGTTTTAAAGTAATTTTTTTTTTATAAATGAAATTTTATAATATTATTAGAAATAAAAGTATTTTTTGGTTTTATAAATGTATATTGCTTCTAGGGATGATACGTTTAAATATACTAAATGATTTATATATGTAATATAAATTGTAAAGAATAAATAGAATGTTTATCAATTATCATGAAGAGGAAAACTGTCTAAAATACTTATGTTTAGCAATCCTAAAAAAATCATAAGAATATCAATAATATATTATTTTTTATGTACACAATGATATAAAAATTAAAAGAAAAGATCACAATCATATCAAAGACTATTTTTCATTTTTTTTAAAAACTTTTAACATATTCTTTTATCTTTTTAATAATTTGAATATATTTTAAATTAGCAAAAATTATCTATGTTGGTTAAAAAATGCAAATTATCTATAAAAAAACTTCCATGTATTGTTTTTTTTAAATGAAAATTTCCTTTTAATTTCTATTTCTAACGATAAAGTTTTATGGACAACGAAAAACAGTGTCAAAATGATTGTTTTTTTTTTATCATTTTAAATGAAATTCTCTCAATATACATTATAAAGCACAACAAATACTATTCTCCCTTTTATTTTAATTTTTACACTTATTAAACTAATCATGATGTATTTTTTAGTGATTTTTTTTTTATATTCCTTCTTATGTTCCAACTCTTAGTAAAGTAATTTTTATTCTGAAATACAATTATTCATAATTATACGTTATTTTTCCATAAAAAAATTTCACAAATGCATATAAAATATATTTTATTTCTTTACATAAATTCAATATTGAGCATAATTTATATCAAGCAAAAATTATCTTATTAAATTATCACAATTACTATGAACCTTTTTTACATATTTTATAAACCTTTAAAGTCATATAATTGTGTATATTTGTAAATATTTAAACACAAAAATAAAAGTGAATAAATAATATATTCCTTCATGAATTTCTGTAATATTCTTGAATTTCATTTTTTTGCATTCAATTTATCTTAATTTCTGTTGTAGAGATACGTATGTTACACATATTCCTATTTTGCTAATTATCATTTTATTTATTTAATGATATAAATGTTTTTAATGTATTGAAGGACTAACTAAAAAATAATTCAATATAGTTTATTATTCCAATCATTAAAAGTTAGGTTGGTTGCATATAAACCTTTTTTTGATTATTTATTAATATATTGCATTATAATTTCTTATTTTTTTTTTTTTTTCTAAATATGAAATTTATTTAGTTTTCTTAATTCCTCTATAACATTTAAAAATCTTTATGAAATAGAAAGATTATTAATTATAATTTAATCTTTCTGTAGTTCTTGAAGGGCAACATAAATCATTAATAAATAATTTTATAAAAACCAAAGGGTGCCTGAACTTCCACCATAGTTTATTTTATATTCCTTTAAAAATTAAATCTTATTTATGTTCATTTTTTTCCATTTTATTTTTATATTAAACACTTAAACTTTAATATAAAAGGTGAATGTAACAAATAATATAAAAAGGAGATATATAATTTATAAAATCATGTTTATGTGTTTCAGAATATTGAAAAATTTTATATAATTAAGATATATATTAACATTTATATAAAGATAGCAAAAGTGACAATCACAATTTTTTTTTTATTGATTTATTGGTTATATTTAATATTTTGTATTTTTTTATAGGAAATTTAAGATTATATAACTTTTATTTTATAGCTATAACTATTATAGGAACTATTTATGTTATTATGAATTATTTAAAACTATTTAATGGTAGTATCTATAAAAGTGGATATAATTTCAGAAATATAAAAAAAATAGTTTTTTATATTTGAAGAATTCCAATTGATAAAATTCCACAAAAAAAGACAATAAAACTATTTCTATTTGTAATATGCTAAAAATACAAGATGAGACAATGCATATTATGTTTAATAACTTGTCCATTGATGAGTTAGTGAACTATTTTATAATTTTCCTGTTATGATAGAAATAATAATATATTTTATAAATTGAAATATTACATAAGTTTCGTTTTCATTTTCCTATTTTTATTATATGTGTAATATATTATTATATTTTTTTGGATATTAATTTTGAAAAACACTAATTTTAGTCTTTGGGATTTTTTAAATTAAAGGTTATGTATAAAAAAATGAAATAATTAAAATGTATATAAAAAATTGAAGAACAATTATAACCATTTTTATTAATAAAGAGAGAAAACAATTAAATGATGAAAAAATAAAATTATAAACAAATATTAAACAAGAAAAATGAATATGAAGGAAATAGAATAATTGAAAGAAAAGAAAAAAAATGAAGGATCAATAGATTTAAAGTTTTACAAATGAAAAAATAATAAAAATATGTGATTTAAAATATTATATAGATGTAATATAATTATTTTAAAACATTTTTTGTTTTAACTAATTATATGTTAGAATAGTTAATAAAACAAATAAAAAATTTTAAAATTTGCTAAGTTTCCAAACATTTAATATTAATCCATTTGATTACTCAAAAATATAATTACTTAAAAAAAATATTTAAAAGAACAAAATATAGCATAGATAAATAAAGAAAAGAAATGAAAGCTCTTAAAATTGTTCATTAAAAATATAAAAAAGACATATTAATACTTTATATTATTTAATTATCATGAAATAAAGAATGTGTAGTTAATATTTTAATAATTGAAGAAAACTACTAAAATTATAGAAGATGGCATAAATTTATACTTAGGTTACTTTTGTTTATAGAAAAAATTATTCTGGTAATGATAAATTTGATATAATTTTACTTAATGTATTTCAACCTTAAAAATAATACATCTAATTTATAAAAAAATTAAATAAATACTAAGCATTAATTAAAAATAAAAATTATTTTGAAAATAATCATTTAAATGATTTATATTTACTTAAACATTTATGTAGTAACTTATATTTGATTATTTTAAATAAACATAAAGAACTAAAGAATGTTTACTTCGTAAAAAAAAGTAAAAATTTAATATTCTAATAATAGGAAAAAGTTTTAAGCCTTAAAAAGTTTTTATTTAGAAAAAAAATAAAGTTAATGAATATAAGAAATAATATGAAATAGAAATATTGATGTCTTATAAAATTTATTCTCTAAAAAAATTGAGCTAATTATATTTTCCCTTTGTAAATATAAAAAAAAATAATTCAAAATTTTATGATATTACAAATCATGCAATTTTTCAAAATAAAACTTATATAACTAATGTTGACTACGTACTTACAATAATTTTCACTAAGAATTAAATAAAAATATAACTCAAATTCTTTTTAGATAATTTTTAACGTGCATACCTTCTAATGTAAAAAAACTCCGACATATAATTAAATAAAAAATATAATTTTGTAAATTATCAAACTTAAGCTAATATATATAACACTGTTAAAAACAAAAAAATACACTAAAATAAATTTTTATAATATATATTCTAATTATCTTACCATATAATGATTCAGTATGTAGTAAAAATTAATTAAAATTTTTATTAATATACCATTAAAAATCTCATTATTATTTAATCATGGCACAGGTTTTGTATTAAATTTTTATTACATAGAAAATACTTTTAAAGTAATAAATTTATAAAATCTAACATTTTGCTAAATATTTTTTGAAGATATTAATATATTCACATTTAATAGGTGAATTTAAAAAAGGGACATTGAAGATAAAAGGTTCTGTTGTTTAAGATTTGGAAATTTTTATATTTCAAAAAAAAAATATACTATAATAATTAGACGTTAATTTATTAAGGATAGTGTTATTGTATGTTATAAAATTAGAAGTTAAATATTAAAAATGTATGAATAAATGTTTACATTAATAATGTTTACTTAAGAATATTTATATAAAAGTGTACTTATTCATTTTATAAAAATAAATAAACATTTATATTATAAAATACTAAAAAAATACCTATTTAATAAATTTTAGAATTTAATAGTGTTAATCTAAGAAATAAAAATAATTTATTATTGAGAATAATTGTCTATTCTAAAAAATGACCAATAAACTTTGTAATTAGAGAAAAAAATTTTGTAACTATCTTTTATGTAATATTTTTATTATTTTTTAAATTTAATTCTTAAAAAAAAAAGGGAAATTTCAAAAAAAAATGTATCATTTTGTAGTATAGCAGAATTTTCCTTCAAATCAATTATATGTTTTTTTGCATAGTAATAGAAATTATTTTTATTTTATATATACTTTTATATATTATAAAATTTCATTTAACAATTTTATAATAAAATTATGAAAAATATTCATTTTTTTTTATATTAGTCTACATAAAAGATATAATATTTTTATTTATTTTGAACAATTAAAGGATACTGTTCGCTGATACGTGTCACACATGTTCAATGAATCATAGGATCATAAAATAATTTTTTATAAGGCAGGTAGTTAAAGTGTTTTAAGTTAATATGTTGCTTTTTATTAGGAAATTTAAAAAAAAGTAATGAAATAAGTTACTGTGTTATTAACATTTAAATTAAAAAGAAATAATGTTTTGGTTTTTTTCTTTTTTAACATTTTTCTTTGTGTATATATTTTTAGTGTAGCATTTATAATATATTTCTTTTTATTTATGTGTATTCTTTTTATTTTATTCATTCATTATTTTTGTTGGGTGTTTTTATGATCACGAAAACATTAGTGAATATGTTACTTTTAGTTATTTAAAAAAAAAAAATAATATTAATAAAAAAATTTATGTGAACATACTTTTTTATTTTTTCTTTAAAATACAAGTTTTATTCTAAAAATCTAAGGATAGAAAAAATGAAACAAATAAAAAAAAAAATAATTTTAACTGTTAATTATTGTTCATTATTTTTTAACTCTTGTTTTTCAGTATTAAAATATAATGTGCAGATAGATATAATAAATAACATTTACCAATTGTTTAAAAATATTTAATTATTTAATGATTTTATAATATTTTTAAGACTTTGCTCAAATAATTCAATTTCAGATTCATCGAATTTATTTTCCAAAACAAAAAACTTTGCTATATTTTTAATATTTTCACTGTCTAAAATAAAAAAATCTTCTTTATCTTCAATTACACTATTTTCTATTTTTTTACTTTGTTCTTTTTTTCTTAATAAATCCTTTTTGTCATTTTCTTCTGAATAATTACTTATAAATGAGTAATTATTATTTCTTTCATAATTTTCATAGTTTTCATCAGTAGTTTCTATTTTTAGTTCATCTCCATTTTCTAATTTGATAGAATCTATTTCACCATTTAATAGTTTTCTAATTGCTTTGGCTGCATTTTCTGTTTCATTAAAATTTGTATTGTTTCTTCCTGATGAAACACTAACAAATATAGCAAAGAAAAATATCATGCATATAGTAGCTAAATAACTTAAAGAAACTTTCATTTTTCCTGAAATAATAGATAAACAAATAGTTATAAAAATTAAAATATATAAAAAATAAAATTACTTTTTTTTTAAAAAAAATTTAAAGAAAATTTTATGTGAAAGGTTGAACAAATTAATATTGTCTTGAAAGATTACAAAATAACAAATATAATTAGTTAAATAATTATTTTTATGAATAAAAAAAATAAAGTTGTTAAAACAGAATTTTACTGAAGAATAAAAAGTTTTAATATTTTTTTTTTTCTAGCTAAATGACTTTCGCAAAATAGTATTCTGATAAGGTTTACAACCAAAATATGGCAGCTAATATATTTTTTTTTTTTTTTTCTAGCTAAGTATGTCGATAAAAAAAAAAAAAAAAATTATATCACTTTTTTATATTTAAATAAATAGTTCAGTTTAAAGTTAGCTATAATAAATATATTGCGTCTTTCCGCTAAAACAAAAAAAAAAAAAAAAAGACAGTACATTTTTAATTAAAAAAAGTAATCAATGAGAAATAAAATTTGAGAAATTGATCTTTAGACTTAATAAAAGTAAGATGATAATATATTTCCATTGAATTTAAAAGTAATATATCAAAACATTTATATAATTTATTTTAAAGGGGAAAGATACTTATATATGTTTTAATTTATATATTAATAAAAACCACATTCAGTTGTAAGTACGATTTCTTAAAAAATATTTATGAGGAGATATAATATTATAAAAAAAATAAATTTATATTTTATTTTTTCTTTAAGATTTTTTTTCTTGTTTAATTTTTTCTTTTAAATTAAAAAAAACATAACACTAACTTATAAATTATCTCTTCCATAAAAGGTTTGAATTTTTTTGTTCTTTTCCTAAAACTTAGATTTTTTTATTATTTCATTTGAGTATATATTTTAATAACGTATTTAAATTACTACATGAATTTTAATGTCATACGAGCACAATACTTTCGAAGGCTTTAAAAAAATAATGTATGAACAAAAAGCAGCATAAATAGAAAAAGTAATATTACACAAGTATGGTATAAAATAATATTACATAGATAAAAATTCATTATTTTTTTTGCTTTATAATATATCGTATTATTATAATATAAACAAAGTTAATTTATACAATATCTTACAGAAAAATAATAGACTTAACATATAAATATTATATCTAAATCTTACACTTTTATAAAATAACTTCGTAAAAATAAAAGGGTAAACAATGTTTATTTTAAAAGAAAAAAGTTATAAATTAAATTGAAGAAAGAATATTAAAAAAAAAACTATTATATATTAAAAATATATACACATTTTTATTTTTTTGGGGTTTGCGTTAAAAGTTAATATTAATCATTTAAAAAAAAAATAACCATAAAGTCATTTAGATAATTTATTATTTTTTATATATGTCATTTTTTGCCTCGAAAAAAAAGTTACATTTTTTTAAATTTACATAAAAACATTTTTTTTTTTTTTTTAATGTTCATATATTTTTCTCTTATATGTGAACAAAATAAAAAATAAATAAATAAAAATATGCAATCTATTATTTATTTTATTAAATATGTAATTTTTTTACTATATATCTATAATATCATTTTAAAAGCTAAAAGTTTTAAGGTATCAAAAAATATTAGGTATTTTATTTTCTTTGAAAAAAATATAGTGTTTAAGAGAGAAACAAAGATTAACTTAAAGAAAAGTACAAATATAAAGAAAATGGATAGCCAAGAAAATTTATTTATCGATATAGGGGCAAATCTAACTGATAAAATGTTTGATGGGATTTATAATAAGAAAAAGCATGAAAATGATTTAAAATAGTAATAATTAAAACGTATGCATATTATATATATATTTTTTTTACTTTGTTAATTATTTATTTTCCTTGTAGTGTTTTAAATAGGGCAAAGAACAATAATGTTGAGAAAATTATAATAACTTGTACATGCTTCGAAGATATTGATAAATCTCTTAAAATTTGTGAAACATATGGTTTAATTTTTTTATTTTAAACATTAGTAATTTTTAATCTAAAAATTTATATTTTTTTTTTTTAATTTTTAAACAGATCCTGAATGCAATTTTTTATTTTTAACTGCTGGTGTACACCCAACAAGCTGCTTTGAATTTACTGGAAAAAAGCATATTGAAGAAACAGAAATGTTAGCAAAAAAGGAATTTGAAGACTTTATAAAATACTATGAAAATGAGAAAAATTTTGTGGAAAAAAAAAAGTGTGAAGATTTAGTTGAAAACAAAGAAAGTAACGTAAATTTAAGTACTACGATAATAAATGAAAGAAAAATAAATTCTGATGAGATAAGAAAAGAAGATTTTAAAATACCGGGTTTTGTTTATGATGAAAAAGATCAGAATTATTTAGAAAAATTAAAGGAAAAAATAAAAAATAATAGTAATAGAATTGTATCTATTGGTGAAATAGGATTAGATTTTGACAGGTTATTTTTTTGTCCAAAATATACACAAATTAAATATTTTATATATCAGTTAAAATTGGTGGAAATATTTAGATTACCAATTTTCCTACATATGAGAAATTGTTCTGATATATTTTTTGAAATTTTAGAAAAATATAAGCCATTAATTGAAGATGTTGGGGCAGTTATTCATAGCTTTACGGATCAAAAGGAAACAATAGAAAGAATATGTAACTATAAAAATTTGTATATAGGGGTAAATGGATGTTCATTAAAAACTTTTGAAAATATAAATGCAGTTAAAAAAATACCTTTAAATCTTTTATTATTGGAGACTGATGCACCTTGGTGTTCATTAAAAAAAACACATGCATCATATCAGTTCATTAAAGAGAAATATGAAAAAAGAAGTTATACAAACTTAAAAAAAATTAAAAATGTAATACAGTGTGATGACACAACTATATTTAAAGAAAGAAATGAACCCTATAATATTGTGTAATTAAAAAAAAAAAAAAAGAAAAACTAAAGTGAATGAAAAATATTAATACGTGCCTTTTAATTTATAATTGTTCTAAAATAAAAATTTTCTTTTTTTAAATTATATTTATATGGTCCTACATTTCTTATTTATATATTCAAAGTTTTATTTTATATAATTGTCAAAAAAAAAAAAAAAAAAAAAAAAAAAAAAAAAAAAAAAAAAAAAAAAAAAAAATAGCTATTTTATATTAAAGTATATTATTTATTTTATTTTTTTATCCATTACTTATATTTATGCTTTTTTGTTTTATTTGAAGTTTTTATATATATATATATATAAATTTATAATTACATATTTTTGCAGAGATATAGCAGAAATTACATATAAGATTAAGGATCCTAACATAACATTTGATGCATTTTGTAAAAAGTAAATTAAAATTTTTTTTCATATATGTTTTAAAATTATTTCATATATTTATTTAATATAAAGATATATCTCATTTAAAACTTAATTTTTTTTTTTTTTTTTTTTTTTTGTATATTAATTCATAGTTTTTATTTGTTCTTTTTATGTTTTATATTATATATATATTTATATATATATTTAATTTTTATTTCCTTTTTTAATATTCGCTTTAAAAGAATTAGATGTAACACTTTAAATTTGTTCAAGAAGCTAAGATAAAAAAAATTTTTAGTAATGAATCCAAAGTTTTATAGTGTAAGATATATTATTATTTAAAAAAAAAAAAAAAAAATCAAAAAGATGGGAAACGTTAAAAAAGAATTTTCGAAAGATACACTGAAGGCACATTTAGAAGCGGTAAACTTAATTTCGTCCTATTTAGTTTGTCTTTTTCTCTTTTTTTTATATTGTTTCATTTTTATTTTCACTATTTAATTTTCTTTTTTTTTTTAATGTTTCTCATTTAATTATATATAAAAAAAAATCTTTAAAGATAGATAGAAGAATGTAAAGAAAAAAAAGAAAAATATGTAAAATGTTTTAACAATTGGTATAAAAATAATTTTCTTAAGGGTGATTTAACACAAGCTTGTGACGACTATTATGAAGACTATCAAATTTGCGTTTTAGTAATAATAAGAATAATAAAAATAATATTTCAATAAAAAAAAAAAAAAAAATGAATAAAATAAAAGTAAAAAAGAGAATGAGAAAGATTAAATTATATATACATTTATTATTTTTTTATAGAATGATTTAAATAAAAAAGGCTTAAGTCATTTAACGAATTTTGAAAATGAAAAATGAACTGACATATTTATATCAAAAATTTTTTATATTTTAACATTTTTAATTTAATTTTATTTTATTTTTTATTTTAACATTTGGTACTCATCTATTATTGTTCCTTCAAAAATAAAAATACAAAATATTTATAAAAACAAATAAATAAATTAGATGAATTAATTTTTTTTTATAGTTTTCATATGTAAAATTAATAAAATTCACAATGTAAAAATAAGAATGTATATATATATCTTAATTTATATGAAAGAATATTATTAAAGTATATGTAACATTGATAACACATTAAATAATTACGATAATATATTAAAACATAATATATAATTACGAATAGAAAAGATATATATATATATATAAAAGAAAAAACAATGTAAAAAATAAATAAATAAATTTAAACAAACAGGAAACGTTTAATTAAAAAGATACAATATTTTAATAAAAAATTTAAAATAATAAATAAATTAATTCTTTGTATAAAAAGTAAGAGATAAAAATAAATTGATTAAGAATATCTATGTTTTTTCAATTATATTTTATATATTAATATTATAATTTTTGTTTCATTGTTTTTCATTAAATTCTGAATAAAATTTGTGCTTTTAGTCATTTTATAAATTATTATTTATTAAAACATTCAATGATATACTATTTACGTAATTTTATATTAAAATTTTTATTAGGAAAAACTTACAAGAACTTTCAAAATTTCTTTTTTTTTTTTTTTTTTTTAATTATTTTATAAATGTGTTAATTTTTTAACAATTTAAAGTTTACTGATTTTATTTTCCCAAACTGTTTATAAATTTATTTTATTTTTTTTTTATTATTATTATCATCAGTACTGGTAATTTTTATAAAATTTTTGTTTTCTTCTAAAATTTCATTAGAATTATTAGAACACGTGAAATTTTTTTTATTATCTTCATTCTTTATTGAATAATCAAATTTATTTTTTTTGTCAAAAATTATTCCATTTGTATGATTGCTTATAAAATTATTTTCTATATTTATTTCATTTTCTATTGGATGATTTAAGTTTTCTATAGGATAATTTATATTATAGTCATAAAGAAAATCAGAATAATTGTTGAATTGATGATTATATAAATTTAAGGGATAAAACAAATATGGATTCTGAATGTTCTGATTACTATATAGATAATACAAATTTGTATCTATGCTGTTTTTATAAATATTATAATTTCCTATAAATTAAAAAAATTTTATGAGTCAATCTTAAAATATTTACAATAAATAAAAAAAAAAAATTAATACAAACCTATATAGTTTGGAGGAGTAATATTATAATTTTTAATTTTAAAAGAATCTTTTTTAGAAGAATATTCAGATGCTTTATTTTTGTTGTAATTTTTTTTTCCTTTCTCACTTTTATCTTTTAAATGATAATTCTTTCTGTTATAACATACATGCTAAAAATAATAATAAAAAAAAGAATTAATTTATATTTTACTATGTAAGTATAAACAAATTTTTTTTTATTATACAGATAATATCTTTATAATTATAGATGTGTTTGAAGGTAGGTCTAATAATTCGTTTAATTTCTTCCTAATAATTAATAGAAAAGGAAAAAATTTAAAAATATTTTTGCATATTTATATATACACTTATATTTCTTTTGTTCATAATATTTTATATTACGTTAAAATATTTTTTAAATAGTGAGAGTAATTTTTCATCCATATTTTAAAAAAAATTTCGCTCTCTCTTATACATAATTGTATACCAGATATATCAATTAAATTGAATTCTTCTCCAATTGTTAAGAGGACCTAAAAAAAAAAAAAAATTTATTAAGGTAATTAAAAATTTTAATATTTTATATAATTTATTTTTTCCTAAAATTTCATATTTAACATTTATAATTAAAATTTAAAGAAGAAAAGAAAAAATTACCATTTTTTCCCATATTAAATCGGCAATATTACTTCTAAAATAATTTGTATTTTTTATAATACAAATAAATCCATTTGGATATTCCTAAAATAAAATTAAAATAAAATAATAAATATTTTACTTTATTTTATTTTTATTATAATTATTCATTTATACTTCATAAAGTGGCTTAAGATTCTGTTTAAAGAGATAAATATTATAATATTCTTTTATTGAAGATGGAGATTTCATATATTTATAATTCCTGTTAAACAAAAAAAAAATAATAATAATAAAACTTTTTCTTATTTTTTCTTTTTTATTTGCTAATTACTTATAAAATCTTTCTATTGTGTTAAATGTTTCTAATGATATTAAACTGTTAATATACTGTTCATAATATTTTCTATTTTCTCTATCAAATAAAAATGCCCAAGAATTCTGTAAATAATTTTCGTTCTAAAAAAGACAGAATATACAAAAAAAAAATGAAATTAATTCGTATTTATAGTAGTATTAATATTAATAAAAACAAAATATAAGTTCTATCAATAAAAAAGTATTAAAAATTCTTTATATAAAGATGTCTGTTTTTAAAAAAATTATATCTATATTTATTTTGGAAATACTAATTGGTTTATTTTTTGTTTTTACTTTATTTTGGGTTTCTTCTATTTCTTTTTTTGAATTTATTTTACTTTTTTGATCTAAATGGTTCTTATTCATATTGTTTTCGCTGCAATTTATTTCATTTGGTTTATTATCATTCATATTATTATTAAGTATATTATTTTCATTCATATTAGTTTCATTTACAATTTTCTTATATGTATTGTTACTATCTTCTGTGAATTCGCTATTATTTCCTTTGTTGTTTATTTCATTTTTTTTTTCTAAAAAGTTCTTTTTAGGATTATCTTTTTGATATTCTTTGTTCATTTCCTTTTTTTTCTTTACTTCTTTCCCGTTATATGTGTTTATCTTTCCTACATTTTTACTCTTTTCTTCTTTTAATTCATCATACTTTTTTTTTGATTCATTTTTATTTTTCATTATTTTGACTTCACTTAACTCACATTTCATAATTCCATTGTTATTATTATGGTCATTTTTATTCTCTTTTAATGAATTTTTATTTTTAAAATTTGTTTTAATGTTTGGCTTGTTATTTTTAAAATTTTCGTTTTTATTTTTCTCATCTTCATTTATATATGAATCATTGTTTTTTTTGGTTTTTCCTATTTCACCAAAATTGTTTTTAATACATTCTACGTTTTCCTTCATTTCTTTTTTTTTTTTTTTTTTTTTTTTTTTTTTTTTTTTTTTTTTTTTTTTTTTTTCTTAATTTAAAAATAAAATACAATAATAAAATAAATAATAAAACTTGGTTTAATCAAATCTAATTTAATTTAGCAAAATATATAAAAAATATAGATAAAATTTTTTTCCCTTTTTATTTTTTTTTTCTTACATAGAATTAATAAAATTAAACAACATTATAAAAAAATTAAAAAACATAACTTAAAAATAACTAAAAGGAAAATTTGCTTTTTTTATAAAATATTTTAAATAGGTTAAAAGGAGAATATGTATATATATACATATATATTTATATATGCAAAAAGGTAGAATTTCAAATCTATAAAAAAAAAATGTATATATATGATAGTTTAAAATGTTACTCTATTTTAACATACATATATATATATATATATATATATATAAAAGAATATGGGAATTAAAAAAAAAAATTTTTAAAAATGTTCAAAAACAAAATATAATAAAAAAATAAAAAGTTATTTTTATTTTTATGTAAATTAAAAAAAGTATTAATAAGGTCTCCATATATTCATAGAAAAATATATATATATATATATATATAAAACGAAACAATAAAATTTTTTATGCACTTAAAGTTTCTTATTTGAATTTTTTAATAAAATATGTAGATAAAAAATAAGATGTAAGTAATTTATACATTTAAGAAAAAAAAAATATGTATGTTATTATAAACATATAAATATATTTTTAAAAAACTGTGAATAAATTATGATAAAATTACATGTACTTAAAAAATTGAGAAAAAAAAAATTAATTTAAAAAAAAAAAAAATATATATATATATATATTTATATATATATATATATATATTTTAATTCAAAATGATTTTAAAAAGAAATAAAACATTAAATGATTTTCCTTATCACTTATGTTGGTTTGGTTTGAAGCCAAATTTAAAATTTTTGATCGATACTAATTTTAAGTTTAGTTGCTTAGAGGAATTTTATTTATTTAGATTTTCAAATATTACTAGTTTTAATTTATTAAATTTAAATCATTCAAATAATAATTTTGTAAATGTATGGTTTGATAATTTAGACAATTTAATTAAATGTTTTAAAATTAAATATTCATCAAATAAATCAAAAATATATTTGTATGAAAAATATTTTAATAAGAAATATCCTGTTAATGATATATTTAACTATAAAAAACCTGAACAATTTTATTAAGAAATATATATAAGGGTGGCTATTCAGTATTTCTTTATTATTTTCACTACTTTTATTTTTAATAAAAACTTTAGCTATTTTATAGTATTTTATTTTTACTAAATAGAGAATGGATGGAAAAATAAGACTAGCAAGTATTCATGAGTTAAAAGAAATTTTTATAAAAGAGTATACTGAATATATAAAACTACTTAAAAATATAGAATTATATTATCAAAAGTTACAATTAAATTGGTTCAAATTTCATTTATTTTATGAACCTAATAAAAATGACGATTTTGCATATTATAAAGAAGTAAAAGATAAAAAGAAAAATGGAAAAAAAAGTAGGAGCTATTGTAGTTATAAGGCTATTGAAGAAGATTTGAAAGTTATTAAACAAAAAGAAAAACAAAATAACTGTTATTATTTTAAAACTTTTAGAAAATCTTTTATTTTATACACTTTAAGGGATATAACTAATTCAGTTGAATTGTATTTAAACATTAAAATAGAATCAATGAATAAATTAAAAAAAAATGTATTAACTGATATTAACAATTTTTGTAGGGAAGAAATAAAAAAAATTATATTTCTAATAATTTTGTGTGAATTAAAATTAAATAATTTACTAATTAGTCAAAGGAAAACTGATGATAACAATAAATTAAATACAAAAATAATAAAAAATATAATTGAATGTTGCAAAAAAGTTATCCATGAAATTACAAAAAACTTAATTCCACATTTTCTACTATTTAATATATTTTCCTCTCCAAATTATTTTAATTATCAATTTAATTATTTCGATAATTTTATTGAAAGCATTGAAAAGTAAAACAAATATAATAAAAAAAAAAAAAAAAATGTAAGATGTAATGAATTTTATTTTTATTTATTTTTAATAAATAAATGTAATGTTCTTCCCTCAATACCTTACTCAAATATATAACAATTAATACTTTATTTTTGTGTATATATTTTTTTTTGTAAATTACTATAATTATCTTCGCATGTTTTTGTATCATTTTACTTTATTATATATTTATTAATATTTTTGTTATATTTTACTATTTTATTTTATACATTATTTCTATATATTGTTATGCTTAATTTTCATTATTAATTTTGCATTTTTTCTATTTTATTATGTATTTTTTTTTTTTTTTTTTTTTTTTTTTTTTTTTTTTTTTTTTTTTTTTTTATATTATTTCTATAGAATTTTTTATCTATTACACTTAATTTTTTTATAATTTTTTCGTATTTTTTATTTTTGTTTTTATTCTTTTTCTTTTTTTCTTTTATTTCTTTATTCCTTTTTTTTTTTTTATGAAATCAAACATATAATAGGGAGTTAATATTAAAGTGAAATAGAAAAAAAGCTGAATAATGAAAAACAAGATGCTTAATTGTTTTTAGATATATAATTTAGAAGAAAAAGGAAAAAATATTTATGAAAAATAAACACTTTTATTTAAAACTTTTTTTTATGATTTTAGTTAATTTCTCTAAAGTTTTCTTTGTTGAAAATTTAAATTATTCGAAAAATAAGAAAAAAATTTTCTATTTGAACAGAACAAATGTTTATTATAAAAAAGGAGATAATTTTAAAAGTTTATTCAAAAAAAATAAAATAACAAGAATTATAAATAATACAAACTTCGTTTTTAATACTAGAAAATTTAATTCATATCAGTATTTAGAAACATTTTTTATTAATAATAAATTCATAATGAGTAGAGATCAACCTCTTGTGGTAATATATGAAAAAGACAAAAAAAAAAAAAAGAAAAAAATAGGAAAAAAAAAAAAATTTTTTTTTTTACAATTTTTTTAAAGATATTTATGCTTGGTGGACCAGGAAGTGGAAAGGGAACACAATGCAAATTAATTCAAGAAAAGTTTGATTTTATTCATATTAGTGCAGGTTTATATTTTGATTAATTATTTTTATAGTTCTTAATTATATAATTTACTTATTTAAATGTTATTATCTATATTTTTATTTAAAGGTGATTGTTTAAGAGAGTATTTAATAAAATGTGAAAAAAATGAAGTAAACAAAAAACATCAATCAATTGTAGAAGATTGTATAAATAATGGTTTGAAAAATGTGTGTACAAATATATATATATATATATATATATATATATATATATATATTTTATATAAAATTTTTATTAATTTTTGTATTTAGGAAAAATAGTTCCTGTAAATATAACTTTGGAATTAATGAAAATAAAAATTGAAAGTGAAATAGAGAAAAGAAAACAACTAGAACATGAACAAATTGAAGAAAGAGAGGAAATAAAAGAAAAAAAAAACAGTTTTTCATTTAATTTATTAGATGAAAACATATATTTAAAAAATACAGATATGGAGAAATACCATGAGAAATTAAAATATGAAAATAATATTTATGAAAATAAAGAAGTATTAGAGATATTAAAAAAAAATAAATTAAAACAAAAAGCAAAGTATAAATTTATTATTGATGGATTTCCAAGAAATTTCGATAATTTTAATGGATGGATTAAGATTATTGGAAATTATGCTTATGTGCATCTATGTTTATTTCTTTATTGTGATGAGGAAGTTATGATTGAAAGATGTATAAGTCGAGGATTAGTGAGTGGTAACATTATATATAATGTTATTAATTTGTTCTACATTTTTATTAATATATATGTTTTTTTTAATTCATTTTTTTTTTTTTTTATTATCTTTTTATATTTATTATTATTATTTATTTATTTCTTCAGGGAGAGTTGATGACAATATGGAAACATTAAAGAAAAGATTTGAAACTCATAAAAATGAATGTATTCCTATAATAAATTTATTTTTAAATGAAAATAAATGTATTTTTATTAATGCAAATAAAAATATTGAACATGTATGGAATGATATACAATATATTTTTTCAAATATGTAATATACTTAATATTTACAATTAGATATTATATTTATAATACCTCATTTTACATATATACTACATTTGACTATAATTTTTGCAATTTTACATAATATATTTTTGGTCATGTAGTTTATGATGATCTCAACATCTTTTTATTTTCTTAATTAAAAAATTTCTAAAAATATATAGAATTTAGATACATATATATTCTAACTTTTAGAACTTTTTTGTTAATTTTTCTTTTTTTTTAAATAAATTTTAATTTTTAATTTTTTTATTTGATGATATATATATATAATTTAAAAAAAAAAAAAAAAAAAAAAAATAGTAATATGGAAAAGAAAAAATATTTACCATTTAACGAAAAAAAAGAATAAAAATAAAATAGCAATTATGCTAAAAATAATTACATGAAAGTTATATATCATGGACAAAGTTAATAAAAGAAAAAAATTAAATTTGGGAACAAAACAAAATATAAAAATCATCTAATATATATATGTATTTTTAGTACTTTTATATAAAAGAAAAAAACATATGCTACAGAATGATATTATTTCATAAAATTCTGTAAAAAAGGTTTTTTTTTGAAATAAAAAAAAAAAAAAAAAAAAATTCCAATAATGAATAATACATGGAAGAAATATAAAAATGAAATATGAACCCACATTTTTTTTTTGGTATATTTTTTCATGTTTGTACTTTTCAATTTTTTTGATTTATTAGATATGATTGTTCATAAAATTTTTGTCCCGCTTTATTTGTTTCTCTCCAGTGATACAAGAAGTTTTTAAAAAGTTCTGTTCTTTGATCGTGACTTAAATTTAAATAGTTATTAAGTTGTTCATTTATTTCTTCATCTGAGTTAATAATAAATGGATTATTTTCTTTCTCTAATATATTATTTTCATTAAAAATGTTATTTTTATTTTTTAGTCCATTTTCTAATTCATCAATTTTACAATGAAGTAATGTTTTATCACTTAGTAAAACATTTTTTTCATTTTCAATTTTAGAATTTTCTAATCTTAAACTATCAATTTGATTTATGAGAGAAATTTTTTCATTATTTAAATTTTCTATTTGTTTTCTTAAATCATTGATTTCTTTATTAAGAGCAAATTCATTTTGTGCTATTTTTCTTAGTTGTTGATTCTCATTAACAATTTTATTCATTTCTATCTCAAGACTATTATTTAAATCAATTAAAGTTTGAACATTTTTATTCAAATTTGTTATTGTTCCTTCAGAGCTATTTTTAACTTGATCGAACTTTTGATTATAATTAATTATGATATTCCTTAATTCTTCTATTTTTATATGACTATTTTTTTCTCTCTTTAGTGTTTCTTTTAATAAATCTGAAACTTTATTATAACTAATTCTAATTTTATTTATTTCTTCAGTACTTTTTTTCCTGCTTCTTTTTAAGCATTCACAATAGCTTAATAATTCTTGAAATAAATAAACTATATCTTTTTTTTTTTCGGAAGAATATTGTGAAACATTTAAATAATCTAATTTATTTTCATTATTTTCATTGTTATTCACACTATTTTGTAAAAAATTTATATTATTTAGGTTTGATGTATTTATGCTGTGTGTTTTAAAAGTTAAGCTACTATTTATATTAAGAGTTTTATCATTTAAACCAAAATTATTGTTATTATTTATGTTGTAATTAAAGTTATTATTATTGTTATTGTTATTCAAGTGAATATTATTATTGTTAGTATTATAATTATTATTAATATTAGAAGAGGCATTATTTACATTTGATAATACATCTTTACTTTTCATAATTGTGTTATTAAATATATCATTTTTTTTCTGATCATTATTATTATACCATTTATAGTTATTTAATAAATGGTTATTTAAATTGTTCTCATCATTTAAATTATGCAATATTTTATTTTCAATTTCTTTTTTTTCATTACTTGTATTCACCAAATTTTTTTTAGGAGTAAAAAATACTGCGTGCCCAATAAGAAAATTTTTTTTTTTATTATCACTATTATATACATTCATATTTTCATTATTTAAATCACTTAAATTATTTTTTATTTCACTTATATTTTCTGATTTATCAGAATTTTTATTTAAATTATCTTCTATTGAATCACCGTTAATTTTTTTTTTTTTTTTTAAATTCATGTATATATTATCTGAAATACTTTTTCTAATATTTTCTTCATTTTTTGAACTATTTTTTTTTAAAAATATTATACTATCGGTTGCTTCATTTTTTTTAATCAAATAACCTTCACTTTTTTTTTTCTCGTAATTATTTTCTTTTGTTAATTCACTTTTTTTCTCTGATACATATGATCTCATTCTTTTAAAAAAAAAAAATATAAAATGCACTACTTATGTAAAATTTTACACATTCAACTTTTTTTATTAAATATAAAAATATTTAATACATATAATATTATTGGAACATCAGCATATTTCAATTATATATATCTTTTGAAAAATAAGCAAAGATAAATTGTAATAAAAAAAAAAAAAAAAAAAAAAGTGGAAAAATATATTTTTTAAAGATTATATTTTAAGCATTTTGTTAATATTTTTTATTTGGTTGTATAAATAGATGAAATACATTTTAATAGTATATATATATTTTTTTTTTTTTTATATTTAGTACAAATATTCAAATTTTGATTAGTTCAGTTGATTCAGATTTAACATATTAAGTTTTTTATTACTTTTTTGTTTGTCTGAATACTTTTCTTAATATTTTATTTTCTACAGAAAACTTATGGAGAATATTTCATAATCATTACTCTTTTTTTTTTTTTTTTTTTTTTTTTCAAAATTAATAACTTATTAAATATATTCCTCAAAATAGAAAATGAAAAAGTACATAATGAACTAAATTTTAAAAATTTAATAAATAACATAGATTAAAAAAATAAAATAAAAAATAAAAAAATTTTACAAGTTTAGAACTTTATTTAAAAACATTAGGAATATATAATTTATATATATATATATATATATATAATGTTTATGACTATTTTTAAATAAATGTTTTTTTTTTTTATAATTAGTATGAATAAACAAAACATAAATATTTGTATACTTTTGAAATTTCAACAAATGAATTGATAACAACAATTTATAGGTATACATATGAAATACCATAAAATGCTCTCGCAATCAAAAGAAAAATTTAAATATATAATTTAAAGAATTGAAAAAAAACTAATTTTCATTTTGTATATTTTATTTTACTTCATTTTATTTCGTTGTATAAAAAAAATACATTGATTACATATATATAAAGTAAGCATTACTTTTGTCCTTTTTAAATGTTTTTCTCATACATACATATGGAGTTATGTTTTTTTTTTTTTTTTTTTTTTTTTTTTTTCCGTTTGCACATTTTAAATAA
>NW_021628221.1:533700-537864 GCF_900005855.1 Plasmodium gallinaceum | reverse complement strand
TTTTTTTTTTTTTTTTTTTTTTTTTTTTTTTCCGTTTGCACATTTTAAATAATAGATATAGGATTTTTATGATTTTATATATTACTTTAAAAATAGTTCTTATAAAAGACAAAAAAAAAAAAAAATAAAAATAATAAATAATTAATGTTTTATAAATTATTTTATTTCCTTATATTTGTAAAAAAAGTTAAAAGTTTAAATAATAAAGATAAAAAAAAAAAAAAAAAAAAAAAATAGTGGCGTAAACTACAAAAGAAGTATTTAAAAAATTTTTTTTTCTTATATTTTACATATATTATTTTCTAATTTAAAAAAAAAAAAAAAATGTTATATTAACATTTTTTATAAAAGTGATTTAATAATATTTAATTATTTTTTATCCTGTTTTCTAAGAGCTATTATAGTTATTTTATATTATAAAAAATTGTATATATATTTGTATCTTTAGTATATTAAAAGTCCTTTTTTTATATTATCTATTTATATCTTTTTTACTTCATATTTTTTTTTTCCTTCTTTTTATATCTTTGTTATTATTTTATTTTATCTTCTATCTGTTTATTTTTTTTATAAAAATGAATGATGACATAAAAAGTTATTTAGACGATTTGAATGGAATAGATAATATATTAAATGAAGAAATAGAGAAAGAAAAGAAATTAAAGGAAAAGAGAAAATTTGACATTTATGATGAATATGAATTATTGTTAAATAAAAAGAAAAAAAAAAAAAACATAAATTTAGATAGAAACAACAATGGTACAACTATTAATGAAGGAAATATAAAACCAAATCCTTTTAATAATATTATTTATAATAGAACCTTTCATAACAATTATATATTTAATGACTATGAATTTTTAAAAGAATATGTTTATAAAAACAATTTAATAAGTGATGATATATTTTTTAAAAAAGAAGAAATAACTATAAAAGAAATGAAAGAAAAAAAGAAGTTATTAGATACCAATGAAGACATAAATGATTTCATAAAAATTTATCATCCAAATGAGTTATATCCTCCTATGTATGTGAAAAAAGAAAGTAAAAAAGAAAGAGATGAAGAAAAGAAAAAAGAAAATTTAGAAAATGAACAAGGAATAAATTGTAAAAATAATAAAGAGTTTAGAATTTTAATGGAAAAATTATTATTAGAAATTAAAGAAGAAGATAAAATAATAAATGAAAAAAAAAAAATAGAAAAAAATAAAAAAGATGAAGAAAGAGAATTGAAAAAAAATGTGGATCTAAAACTAAATTCCAATGAACAAGAAAATATAAATTCATCTCTATATGATGATACTATTGTAGATGATATGAATTTAAAAAAAGAAAATGTGAAAAATAAAAAGAAAGTAAATTTTGTAGAAAAATATAGAGCTAAATATTTTTCTGAGTTATTGACTGATGAATCTATTAATAGAGAAGTTTTGCAATGGTTAAAAAAGTGGGTTGATAGAATAAAAAAAGAAAAAAAAATATATGAAAATAATGAAGTAAAAGAAGAATATGAAAAAAATGATTTTCAACGAATATTATTACTAGGTGGATCAGCAGGAAAAGGAAAAACAACATTAGCACATGTTATAGCTAACCATTTTAAGTTTAACATTATAGAAATAAATGGAAGTGACGATAGAAATAAAGAAACACTGATCCCATTTATAGAATCAATTGTATGTATAAATTCTATTGGTTCAAAACCTAATATATGTATTATAGATGAAATTGATGGATTATCTAGTACATATCAAAATATTGATAGTATAATGAAATTTCTAAATAAAAAAGATAAAAAAAATAGAAGTATTATTAAAAGACCAATCATCTGTATCTGTAATGATATATATCATAAAAGCTTGAAAGAGCTAAGAAAAATTTGTAAGGTAGTTGTTGTAGAAAATGTTAATATAGAGATGCTAAAAACTAGAATAAATTATATTTGCGATAGAGAAAATGTAAAAATAAGTAATGAAACTGTTAATAAATTAATAGAAATATATAAAGGAGATATTAGGGCTATTTTAAATATGATATATTTTCTAAGTATAGGTATGCAGAACTCTTCTAATTATTCTAATTATTCAACATATGAACAAAAAAAAAATGAAAATGGAGATAAAATTTTAAGAAAAAATATGAATTCAACAAGTAAATGGAATAATTCAGAATGTGATAACATAAATAAAAATTATAGTAATAATAAAAAAAACAAAAATGAGAGTAAAATTATTATAAATATAGATTTATTGAACTCCTATTTATTTTACAAAGATGCAAATAATAATTTTATTGAATTATTAAATATGATTTATGTAAAAAATAAAAATAAAAAAATAACAAATAAATTACTAAAAGAGTGCTATAATTTTTTTTATATCAATTTAGCAAATGAATATAATTATTTACAATCTTATTATTATATATATGATAATTTATTAAATATTCCATTTAATGATTTTGATTTTTGTAAGTTAAGTTACTGTTTAGATTTCTTATCTTTTTGTGATAGCATAGAGTATAAACAGAAACAAAATTTAAATTATTCTTTACAAAAAACTCTTTATTTTGCTACATATTTATTTATAATAATTATACATTTAAATACAAATTCTCATATTCAATATACATTATTAAATAATAGTCACAGTAATTATTTTCGTAAAAAGCAAAATGAGATTAAAAAAATGAAAGACAATTTTATAAATGAAAAATATGGAGTTATCACATATAAGTATGTATATTCAAAAAATTTTTTTTTTGAAACAATAAATTATTTATTTTCTTTTTTTTATATGAATGAATTTTTTTTTAAAAATGTACATCTTTGGGGGAAGCAGAGTTATTATAAAGAATTAGATTTACCTAAATATATCCTAGTTCCATATGAACATAAAGATATTAATAAATTTCAAATATTTTGTTTAAAAATTTTATATATAATGACGCTTTTTAATATATCTTTTACAAATATATCTGTTTCTACTTCTCACTCTCACACTCATATTTCTTCATATAAAAATTATAGGAATGATACAAATCAACAAAATAATGAAAAAAATAACATTTCACTCAATTCTCAAATAGAAAAATCATATGTATTTGACCCATTTGTTGATGATTTCTTGATTTTTGCTGATAAAAAATCAAATGTATTTCCTGTATTTAATAATATGAATAAAAATGTACAAGTTAACTTAAGTAGCAGTTCCTTCAAATTCAAGACAAAAAATAATTTTTTAAATACAAATGTATGTGAAAGCTTGAATGAATTAAAAAAGTGGATAAATAATAATTCAATAAATTTCAACGAAAAAAGTAATTTAAATCAAATGCAAATTATTAAAGCATCTAAAAAGAATAATAGTAAAAAGTCTGCTTTTGAAGCTAATTATATTTCAAATTTTGAAATATCTTTAAGTGATATGATTTTAATTGCAAACCAAAACAGTTATAAAAAAACTTTTCAAAAATATTTTGAAAATATAGATAAAAAAAAAAATCAAGTAAATTTGGCAAAAGGAGAAAATGCAAGAATGGAACAAAATATATTAAAAACAAAAATTTTATGCAATAAAAGAAATGACAATCTTACTATATCTGAATTGATAAATGAAGAAAAAAAATATATGAATGAAATTATAAATAAAGAAAAAAAAATTTATTTTTCAGGTAAATATGTTAAAACAAAAGGTTATTACAAAAATATAGAAGAACGCTGTAACGCTGTCTTACAGCCATTAAATTTTTGTATTTTAGGAAAATATATAAACAATTAATGGAAAATATTTATATATAATGTTAATATAAAATTTTCATTTATAAAAATAAAGATATCCCATATAATTTATAAATTAAAAAAATATTTATTAATAAAAAATTAAAAATTTTCTTTTTATTATTAACACTTTTTATGAATAATACTTCACTTTTTTTTTAAGGTATATGTTTATATTTAACTTTTTTTTTGTTATTTTATTTTTTTGTTTTTTTATTTTTTTTTTTTTTTTATTCTATATATATAATTTAAAATTATAAAAAAAACATTTTAAATTGATCAAAAAAAAAAAAAAAATTTTTAGCATTATAAATTTTTTATATATATATATCCTTTCGTTATTATATTTTAATTCTAAAAAAAAAAAAAAAAAAAAAAAAAAAAAA
>NW_021628221.1:523960-532700 GCF_900005855.1 Plasmodium gallinaceum | reverse complement strand
GTTATTATATTTTAATTTTAAAAAAAAAAAAAAAAAAGAAAAAAAAAAATAAGTAATAGTATTGCTTATTATTTTTTTAAAGAATAACAATTATAATATTAAAATAACGAACTATAACAATAAAAAAAATAATAATGTAACAAGAAAAATTTATTATATTAATTTATAGTATAATAGGATAAGTTATAAAATAATACAAACATTTTATGTATAATTATTTATTTTGTTTTTCATTATTTTTTATTATAAAAAAAAAAAAATATGTAAAAAAAATTATATTTAGCTCTATAAAGACAAGAAAAATTAAATTATATGAACTATTCATATTTTTATGTATTCTTTTACATTCTTTTATATTAAAATAGATCTTTTTTTTTTTTTTTTTTCTTTGCTTTTGTTTAATAATATATATTTGAAAATAATTTAAGAGAAAGAAATGGAAAATAACAAAATTATAAAATTGAAAAACAACTTAAATACTTTTGAAATGTTTATGAATCAGTATATTGTAAAGTATAAAAATAGTAAAGTTTGTTACTTGTGTAAAGTAAAAAAAAGAGAAAAAAAACATTTAAATATATATATATATATATATAGATTTTTATTAATATTATTTTATTTTTTTTAAATTTGAAGAATAAGATAAAAAATAATCATATAGAAAAAATGGAAAACATCTGCCCAAAAATGTGGAAGTATTTTCATGGTATAATTAATCAACCACAATGTCCCTTACAAAGGTTTTCAAAAAAAAAAAAAGAAAAAAAAATTAAAATAATTTAAAATAATATTAAATGCATAACTCTGTATGTTATTTCATAGTACTTTGTGATAAATATAAATTAATTTAAAAAAATAACTTTCCATTCATTAACATTTTACAAGATAGACACATAAAATATAAGAATATTTATTTTTTATGAATATATATATATATATATATATATATATATATATATATATATATATATATATATATATATATATTTTTATATAGTTTTGGAAAGGTATTAAAAGTAAAAGATTTAAGGTTTGAAGAATTAGAAATATATAAGGATAGTTTACAAAGGAAATAAAAAAAAAAAAAAAAAAAGATTTAATATTTATTAAATAATAATTTTAATTTTTTAGTGTTTTTTTTTTTTTTTTTTGTGTATTTGTTCTAATGTAATCTTTTTTCTCTATAAAGGTATTTTCCTTAATAATCTAAAAAAATTTTAATATGTTTAAAAAAAAATGCAAAAATGTTAAAATAAAAATTGAATATATATTTGAAACATTAGATGTATATCAGCTGATATAAAAAATAAATAATTTATAAATATTATAAATTTTTTCTTATTTAATATTATTAGTAAAATTTTATATTATTATTTAAATTTTGCAAGTTAATAAAACAAATACCTACATGTAGATTATTAATATAAAACAAAATAGTTTTACATGTAACAATTTTAAGATAATTAAATTATAAATTAAGAATATTTTTCTTGCAAAACTTATCATGAATTTTTTTAAAATGTCTACATTTTTAATATTTATAACATTTTTTTTTTTTTTAATATCTTGAATAAAAACTAATTTTTTTTTTTATTTTTTGTCTTATTAAAAAAAATAAAATGAATTTACCGTACTAGATTTGATTGTAAAGAAAATTTTATATGTCATTTAATTTTTTTTTTTTTTTTTGAGTTAAAACATTTAAAAATTTACATTGAAAATAGTAACTTATTTTTTTGTATTTCTTTCATTAACTATGTGTCACTACATTATAATTCACATAAAATTTTGTAAAAATTCTGATAATACATTAACACGTTATTTATAATTATTTTTTTTTTTTTTTTTATGTATATTAAAAAATTAAAGTAAAATCTTTTACATAGTCATTTATTGTTACAATTTTTTTGAAAACTTAAGTATTTTTTAAAAGGTTAAATGAGAATATATATAATTCATGTTTAATTTTTAGAAATAATTAAAAAAAATTTTTTTTTTGTGTGTGTTCATATAGAATATGTAGAAATAAGCTACTTTCATTTTAAAAAAATGATGTATAATATACATATATGTGTACATATATTTCTAGAAGGAAGTTGAAATAATTTATTATATATACAAAAAAATAAAGGCATTATTTATAAAATATTCTTCTTTTTATATATGTAATTTTATTCTTATACAAATTTATGAATGAAACTTTTTTTTGTTTTAAATAAATATATGTATAATGTACATAAAGGATGAGATTTTTTTTTTTTGTTTTTTAGATTATTATTTTGTTCTTTTTTATACATTGCACACAAGAGAAAATTTTTTTTTTTTTTTTTTTTTTTTTTAAATTAGTATTTACTTATATTTATTTAACTTCTGTCTTATTCATACATAAAATTTTTTACAATTTTCTTGTCTATAATTAGATTTTATTAAATATATCTTTTTCTTTCTCATAAAAGAAAGAAAAGTTTTATAAATATATATGAGAGAAAAGTTATAAGAAATAAAGAGAAAATAGAGATAATATAACATAGTTTTTTTTTTCTTTTTATTCATAAAAAAACTTTAAGAGGATATGTTAAGTTATATAAAGAGAAAAAAAAGGAGTTTGTATTTTTAAAGTAATTTTATGCACATAAACTGCACACCATTTTTTTTTTTTTTTTTTTTTCTTAATAATAAAAAAATACAGCAAAAATGTATAAAATAAGTTACATTGGTTATAGTTTTTTGATAAAATACACTTTTTATTTTTTATCTCTTATTTTTGTTTTTATTTAAATTGCAATTCTTATATTATTGAGAAATTTATGTTTTAAATATTTTTATATGAATATTTATAATTTTTTATCTGTCTAATTTGGTTGCTTATTTTTTAAACATATACTAGACAATAAAAAATTATTTTATTTTTAAATTTTTTCTTTATGTTTTGTTATTTTTTACTTTAATTTTGATTTTTTATTAAATTTTATAATATTTTTATTTAATTTTTTTTTTTTTTTTTTTATTAGATATATATATATTGGAAAAAAAAAAAAAAAGAAAAAAGAAATTTTTGTTATTTTAATATACAATTTAATTTATTATTTTTAATTTTTTTTTTTTTTTTTTTTCTTTAATCTATAATTTTATAATAAGTGTTTTATCAAATGCATTAGACATAATATATAATGGGATACATTTTAAAAATTTTTAATATTTGAGTGATAAATAAAGGTTAATTTCGAATTTCAAAATATCTTATAAAAAGAATAACAAAATAAAAAAATTATAAATAAATTTATTAAAGATAAATTAGTTATACTTTTTCAATAAAAAGATATATTATCAGCTATTTTTATATATATATATATATATATATATATATATATATTTTCTTACTAAACAGAAAAGAAAATATATATGAAGTTAGACCTTATAATATACATTTTTAGTTTATCCTTTTAGTGCATATCTTAATTTATTTTTATGTATAATTTTATTCCGATGGCATTTCTTTAAAAATATAAAAAAAAATATGATAAAGATAATAGGTAATAGATAAGATTTACATTTATATATTATTAAATCATTTTTAATATACTAAAAGGATACTTTATTAATTTTTATATAAATCATTTTATATTTGTAAGTTTATTTATTTATTTATTTATTTATTTTTTTTTTTTTTTTTTGTAAATAAAACAAATTATTATTATGAAAATAATAACACAATTATATTTTTATAATTACTACTATTAAGAATATTTTTATATTTATGATCACTATTATTAAAGTAATTTTATTATTTGGTTTTTACAACAATTACTATAAAAAAATCTTTATAATTTAATATTTCTTTTTTTTAAATATGTATATATTTCTAAATAATAATAAATTCAAAAATGGGAAGTATAAATAATAAGAAAACAGAATCATACGATGAAAGTAAATGGACACAAAATGAAATAAATGATGCTGGTAATTTAAAAAATTATGATTTATTACCTACTTATAATTTAGAAGAAATGTTAATATCAAATAGAACAACGGAAAATGAAAATGAAAATGAGAATGAAGAAATGACAGGAGAATTTTTTTCCTCTTCAGAGTTTTCTATAAAAATGTGTGACAAAAATGCAAAATATATGGAAAATGATAATGATAATTTACTTAATAAAAGTATAAAAAAATATAATACAAAAGATGAAATAAATGAATATGAAAGTCAGGGAAATTTTCAAAATGAAAAGGAGGATAATATTTACTATAAAGAAGATGAAGATAATAATGATAATAAAATATATTCTAATAATATAGAAAATAAGAATATAAAAAATGATTTCTATAAAAATGTGGAAAATAAAAATGAAGTCATAGAAACAAATAATGAAATAAATGAAAATATGAAAATATTCATAAATAATATAAAAAATAATATTGAAAATGAGGATTTTACAAAGAAATGTTATGATGAAAAAAAGTTATCTCCATTATATAAAAACAAATTAGAAAATTTAAATGAATCTTTTAATGGAATAAAAGAGCAAAATTTTAGCTCAGTTGATGAATTAATGAAAGATATAAAACTTTTTAATAATTCTATGCAGTCAATATCCTCAACAAATAATATGTCATTTCATAAAAATTTATCAAAAATGTATTCTGGATTAGCTTCTAGTAAAAATTTAGAATCTCTTAATAATCTTTATAAAGATTCCCTTTGTAATAACATAGATAAAGAAAATTCTAAAAAATGTTCCTTACAAAATGAATTAAAAGAAAATGAGGAAAAAGGTATTTCAAATGAGTCTATTGAAAGGAATTCCTTAAAAAATTTTAATACAACTATGAATTATCTGAGCAAAGAATTTCTATATGATCTATCAAAAAGTAAATGTAATTCTAATGAAATGGATGAATTATGTGAAATAGACATAGAAAAAAAAAAAAATATAAAAGATAATGAAGTAAACAAAGTAAAATTAAATATAAATGAAATAAGCCCATTAAATTTAAAAAGAAGTGAAGTAAATAATATTTCTTCTAACCAATGGGATAAGATGAAGAAGAGTTTTTGTGATATTGAAAATAATTTAATAGATTTAAATAAGTTAAAGCTAGAAAACTGTGAAAAAAATATACATAAAACTGGTAATGAAGATATTTTAATAAAAGAAAAATCTCCTAATTTAAATTATATGAATAGTGATTTTTCAAATTTAAATTATGTTAATAGCGAGTTTCCAAGCTTAGATTATACAGAAGTTGATTCACAAAAATTAGAAATAGCAAAAAATAACTCACCTAATTTTAATTATGCAAAAAATAACTCACCTAATTTGAATTATGCAAAAATTGATTCACCTAATTTTAATTATGCAAAAATTGATTCACCTAATTTGAATTATGCAAAAATTGATTCACCTAATTTGAATTATTTGAGTAATGATTCACCTAAGTTTAATTTTTCAAAAAATAATTCACTAAATTTTAATTATATAAATAATGATTTACAAACTAATTTAGATTTAGCAAAAATTAGTACTCCAGTTTTACAGTCAACGAATAACAAGACACCAAATTTAAATTTCACAAAAATTGATTCTCCTAGTTTAAATTTTTCAAAAAATGATTTATCATATTTAAAGATGCCAAAAAATGAGTTATCAAAAATTGAATCAGGTAAATTGGGGGGTAATGTAAAAATGAAATCTCCGAAGAGTATTAACAAAATATGCAATAAAGCAGTAATAGGTTCTCCTAAAGGAATAAAAATAAAAAGCAAAGTTAATGAAAGTGTAAAAACACCAAAAATGATGAAAAGAAATAGTGATAATAACACAATAAAAATAGACAATAAAATAAATGCTAATACAGCGAATAATATTTCTCATACACAAAATATTACGAATATTTCTAATAATATAAATGCATATGGGAAAATAAAACAGAATGAGAAAAATGCTTTAGGTGAAAAGGATATAACTTATAATATGAATGTTGTAATAAGGTGTAGACCAATGAGTGTAACTGAGAAAAATGATGGTGCAAAGAATGTAATAAAAATTTTAGACAACAAGATGGTAGTGTTACTAGATCCATCAGATAATTCTGATAATGTATTGAGACAAAATAGAAGTAGAGAGAAAAAATATGTTTTTGATTATGCATTTGATGAAAATAGTTCTCAAGAAGATGTATATAATAATAGTGTAAAATGTTTAATTGATGCTGTAATTAAAGGATATAATTCTACTGTTTTTGCTTATGGTGCAACAGGTGCTGGAAAAACTCATACTATTATTGGATATAAAAATGAGCCAGGAATTATGATGATGATATTAAAAGATTTATTTGAGAAAATAAAAAGTTTAGAAGTGATGAATGAATATAAAGTAAAATGTTCTTTTATTGAAATATATAATGAAAATATATGTGATTTATTGAATCCATCTAGTGAATACTTAGATTTAAGAGAAGATCCAATAAAAGGAGTTACCGTTTCTAACATTTTTGAAGTGTGTACAACATCAGTCGAAGAAATAATGGAGCTTATTCATACGGGAAATAGGAATAGAACACAAGAACCAACAGATGCCAATAAAACAAGTTCAAGAAGTCATGGGGTATTACAAGTAATAGTAGAAGAAACAGAAAAAGGGCAAGGCATTTATCAACAGACAAAAAGAGGCAAGTTATGTGTTATTGATTTAGCTGGGAGTGAAAGAGCTAGCCAAACTAATAATAAGGGAATGAGAATGTTAGAGGGAGCAAATATTAATAGATCCTTATTAGCTTTAGGTAATGTAATAAATGCATTGGTATTAAGAAGTAAGGGAACAAGTAAATCGAATTTCATTCCATTTCGTGATAGCAAATTAACTAGATTGTTAAAAGATTCATTAGGAGGAAACTGCAAAACTGTTATGATAGCTAATATTAGCCCATCTCATTTGTCATATGAAGATACTCATAATACTTTAAAATATGCAAATAGAGCAAAAAATATAAAAAATATTGTAACATCTAATTCAATTGTTGTTAAACATCATCTTACCATGTATATTGATGTTATTGAAAAATTAAAAAATGAAATAGAGTTTTTAAAAGAACAATTAAATGAAAAAGAAAAAATGAATGAATATATGAGTACTAATTCTACAAATTATGATTATTATGATCAAATAAAGGATTATGATAAAAATTATTCTAAAGAAGAATTAATAAATATTATATGTAATTTAAAAAAGGAAAATCAGAAATTAAAATTATGTGACCATAATGATAATAATAATAATAATAATGGTAATCACAAATTATGTGATGATAACTATAATGAATATTCTTTAGATGACATTTCTAGATATAAAGAAGAAATGACTAATTTAAAATTAATGAATGAAAAATTATTTATGGATAATAAAAATTTTCAAGTAAAATTACAAGAATATTTACAAATTTCTCAAAATTTAAAATCATTAAATGAAGAATATAAAAAACAAATTGATGGATTTAAAATTATGATTTACAACCATGATATTAATCACATTCAGATAAAAAAAAAATTAGACGATTTAAAAAAAAAATATGCTCAATTAAAGGTTTAATAAAAAAAAAAAAAAAAAAAAAAAAAAATAATATATTAATATAATATATTAATATACCATTCTATATTTATTTTTTGTTTCAAAAATATAAACAATTATTTATGTATCTTTAATAATTTTATTTTACAAAAAATTGAATTCTTCTTATTATTTAGGAAAATACTGATGATAAAGAAAATGATGATATTTTTGAAAAATGGAAAAATGAATTGACAAAAGTAAAAAATAATATATCACCTCTTTTTCTTTTTATTAAATAATTTCTATAAAATAATTTTTTTTTTTTTTTTTCATTTTTTATTGTAAGCTTTTAAACGAAAGAAAAAAAATTAAAATGATTATTTTAGATATAGAGAGAAAACTAATTGAAAATAATGAAATGAGCTTAAAAAAAATTTCAGATGATGATATAAAAATATTGCAAGAAAATGTAATTTTTTAAATATATATATAATAAATTATTTTAGAAAAAAAGAAAAATTAAAAAATATAATGATAATTTTTCATTTTTAGAAGGATAAGTTGGATTATCAGTTGAGAAATAATATTTCTCAAACAAATAATTTAATTAAAGAATTACCAATTAAAATAAAAGATGAAAAAATGAAAAATTTTTTATATTTATTTTATACTAATAAAGTATTATTACAAGAAAAAGAAGAACTACAAGTAATTAATGAAAATCTCATAAATAGAAAAATTAAATGATTCACATGTTTGTTATTATAGTTAATATTATAACAAAAAAAAAAAAAAAAAAAAAAAAAAAAAAATATAATAAAAAATTAGAACAAATTTGGTTACGTTTGTTATGAATTATAAATTGAATATTCTATATAATTATATAAGAATAAATTTAATAATAATTAATAAAAAAAAAAGAAAAATTACATAAAATACAAATATGAAAAATAAAAAATTTGTAGGAGTTTTTTGAATTATCATCAACTATAATTGGTCAAAAAGAAAGACAAATTGAGGATTTGAAAGATCAACTTAAAATGATAGATGTTTCTGCTATATCAAAAAAATAAAAATTCATAAAACATACCTACATATATACATATATATATATATATATGTTAGAAACAATAAAAATGTAACTATATATATTACATTGAAATTTTCTTCAAGAAAAAAAAAATAAATTT
>NW_021628221.1:521529-522960 GCF_900005855.1 Plasmodium gallinaceum | reverse complement strand
CTTTTTTTTTTTTTTTTTTTTTTTTTTTTTGCATGCTTTTTTAAAAATTTAGATCAAATAGTATGATTATAAATGATAATTTAAAAAAAAAAAAAATATGANGTAATAAATATTAAGTTGAACAACATAGAATATTTGAACATTTGAAAATTAATGTAGCTATAAAATAAAAAATATTATAAAAAAATATTATAATTAAAAAAAATAAAAAAAGATGAAATATTATGTAAAATATAAAGTAAAAGAAAAAAAAAAAAAATATATATATATATAATTAAATAATGAAAATTTTACCAAACATAATTGTAACAGGTGTTCCTGGTGTAGGTAAAAGTACCTTGTGTGAGGAATTAGAAGAATTAATTAATAAAGAAATAAAAGAAATTAAAAAAAATGAAAATTTGAAAATGAAACATTTAAATTTATCAAATATAATAAAAGAAGAAAGATTATATGAAGAATATGATGATGAATTAGAGGCAAGTATTTACAATGAAGATTTAGTAAATGAAAAATTAAAAAAATTAAATATTGAAAATGGTGGTTACATAATAGATTTTCATGATGTTAATTTTATTGAAGAAAAGGAATTAATTGATCATATATTTTTGTTAACTATTAAAACTTCTAATTTATATGAACGTCTAGAAAAGAGAAATTACAGTGAAGCAAAAATTAAAAATAATATTGAATGTGAGATATTTCAAGTTATAAAAGAAGATATTCTTGACTATTATGAAAATTCTAATATTTTTGATGAATTAGAAAATAACGACTTAGAACAATATGAAAAAAATCTTCAATTTATAAAGAAGTGGATTCTATCATATATAAATGAATCTTAAAAATATTTCAATTTCAATGAATATTTTTTTTTTAAAGTAAATTCATTTTTAAATTATTTTTTTTGAAATTTCCTTTTAATACCTTTTTTGACATAATTAGTAGTTATATGTAAAATATAAAGAATTTTGTAAAAAATTATTTTAAATACAAATAATTATTACGATAAAAAAGGAGATATTAAAAAGAAGTGTATAAAATATATAATTAGCACCAAATCATAAATTAAGAAGTTTATACATTTTTATTAGTTAAATTTTAAGAATATCCAAAAAAAAAATAAAATAAAATAAATAGATAATTTTTTATATATGTTACGTTCATTTTAATGTAAATTTTTTTTTTTTTTTTTAATTAGAAGATTAAAAGCATAGTTCATATCTTTAAAATTTTTATTTTTATAAATGAAAATATAAGTTTATAGATGAAATAAAAGAACAAAACATTTAAAGACCCAAAATTTATATGTGATATAAAAAATACTTTCATATATATATTTATGAATTTATTTTAAAAAATATAAATATACATCTTTTAAAAACATTAAAGAAAATAACAAAATGAAAAAAAAAAAAAAAAAAAAAAAAA
>NW_021628221.1:511693-520529 GCF_900005855.1 Plasmodium gallinaceum | reverse complement strand
TTTTTAAAAAAAAAAAAAAAAAAAAAAAAAAAAAAAAAAAAATAAATATTTACATAAATACATACGAATAAAAGAATTATATATAAATCAAATATATATATATATATATATATATATTTTTACATCTTTTTATTTTATTTTATTTTTTTTTTTTTTTCTTCACTTATATATTTCTGCTTTAGTAATGATAGTTTCTGGTTATTTTCGGTCAAATAATATTTTGGTAAAATATATTCGGATGCATTTAACAATTCTTTAAATGTAGTTTTTAATGTATTGGTTGTAACTCCACATACTGAAGCAATTTGAGATAAATTCGGTAGTTTTATATTTTTTTCTTCATTTGTATTTAATTCAACTATTAAATGAATTGATCCTCCACACAGTGAATTTAATCTGTGGGAAGTTGTAATTAAAGTAGTAGCCTTTTTTACAACATATTCAATTGCTTCAATTAAATCGGTTGATAATTGTAATCTATTTGATAATGTATATATTAAATGAGAAATGTTTTCATTATAAACAAAAGCTCTTGTAGGTAATACTTTTTTTAATTTATTAATAGTTTTTCCTAAATCTTTTTCTTTATAAGATCTATCAAATGTTATTAATTCTTTTATACTTTTTATATGCCCTGCTTCTCGACAAGCTAAATATACAACAGCTAACATATTCAAATTATTAATTCTATTTTTTAATTGTTCTAAATCCTATATATATATATATAAAATTAGGAAATATATATATATATATATATATAATTATGTGTAATAATTAATTATTTTTTTTTTTTTTTATTTAAAATATTACACTTATATATTTATTTATATATATATATATTTATTATATATTTTTTTATACTTGTAATTCTTTAGTTATCTCCTTAGCACGTTCAATTACATTACTTCGGAGAAAAAAAGTTTCACAAATTAATTTCAAAATATTAAAAGCAGCAATTAATGTTTGATCATTTTTATTTATCTGTGTCATCATATTTAAGTGTTGCAGCTTTTTGCTAGATTTAATAAAAGTAGTACTAGTTAAATTATTTTCTAACCATATATCACTAACTTCTCCAACTCTATTTCTATCATTACCTTTTGAATGACCATCATTATTGAAATTTCTCCACTCCTGTTCATCTGAAAGTATATTACTTTCAACTACTAATCCACATCCATTACATATCTGTGTTCCTTCACTATTATCACATATAATTATTCCTTTCTCTTTGCAATCTGGACAAAATGCATTTCTTGTGTTTCTAAACGATCTATATATTTTTCTTTTTATATTATTGTTTTCATTATTTGTATCTATTAAAAGGAATAGAAAAAAAAAAAAAAAAAAAAAAAAAAAAAAAAGCATATATATATAATTTTACTAATTCATATGAACTTATTTCTATTATACAAACGACTTTACTATATTTGCAAAAAATATAAACACATTGATACAAGAATTATAATAATTCTTTATATCTATATATAATTTTTTCTTAACAAAAAAAAAAAAAATTTTAAATTAGTCTAGAATTACTTATATTTAAAGGAACAGGCTTATCATTTACGGAATTTAAAGCCAATTTTTTATTATAAGTTGATGACATCTCTATTTATCATTTTTTTTTTTTTTTTTTTTTTTATTCTTATATATTATATTTTTTTTAGTAATTTTTTTTATATTATTGGTGCATATATGGATTAACTTTAATACATAAATATTAAATTAATACAACTTTCTTTTTGTGTGTAATGAAATTTTTATTTTCTATTTTCGTATTTTTTTCTTAGAATCTTTTTTTTTTTTTTATTAATTAAATGATAATATCAATGTTTTTAATATTTATCAGCTTTTTTATTAGAGTTTTTAAGTTTCTATATTTATATTAAAAAAAAAAAATGATTTTCAAATTTTATTGTAATATATAATTAAGTTCTTTTTTATAAAAAAAAAATATATTCTTTCATATAATAATAGAGATTAATGGCTTCCTTTTATATAAAAATAGATATTTACATATTTTTTAAATATTATAATTAAAAAGAAAGAAAAAAAAAATGCATTATGAACAATTTTTACATATAAAAATATAAAAATAGATAAAATTTAAAAAAAAAACTTTTTTTTTTTTTAATTTTATATATATTTTTTCAAATATATTCTTCGAAAAAAACATGGCAAAAGTTAATTTTACTTTTTAAAACATGCTTTAATGAATATTTTTTTGTTTACAATTTTTTTTATTTTTAAATGGAGTAAGCGTAAAAAAAAAAATATAGTTTTAAATAGGTCATTTATGTAAATTTAAAAATTTCGATAATTTTGTTAGTTTAACAGTTTAAATAATTTTTAAACTATTCTTTATTATAAAAAAAAAAAAACATAATTACTAACAGAAATTTATTTGTTATTTCAAATATTTACAGTTTTGTAATTTTTTTTTTATAATGTATAAAAAACACGTACATATGCACCTCTTGAAGCATTTTGAAAGTAATAAAATATAATAGCATTATGATTTTTTAAAGAAAATTTTGAATATAAAATTCTTATTAAAATTATTTTGTTAAGAATCTATGGACATTTTTTCATATTGATATATATTTTATATGTATTAATATATTTATCATTATTTTTTTTTTACATATATTTATTATAACAAATGAGTTAAATTTTTTCACTTCAAATTTTTAGACATTTTAAGTAGAAAAATTAAATAAACTATTTTTTAATTATATTCTTTTAGATTACGTTTATATGTTTTTAATATGAAGAAAAAAAAAAAAAAAAGAAGTTTTCTAAATAAAAGCATATAGAAATTGAATAAAAGTGAGAAATTGAATGTTAAGAATCGTAGTTAACTACAAAAAATGTTAAGACACTTTTAGATTATCTTCTTTTTTTTTTAAAAATATCTTAATACATAAAAATAAAATGAGTATATAATTCAGCATAAATGTCCTTTTTTTTCTTTTTAATTATTTAAAAAATTAAATGTTATGAGGTTATAAAAAAAAGTGTTCTTTTAATGTTAAGTATAATTATAATAAATATGGAAAAATATAATCAATGAAATTACAATTAGCAAAAAAAATGGTGTTAAAAAAAAAAAAAAAAAAAAGAGATATATATTTTTTTATAATTTAATAAAAGAAGTATTATATATACTTTTATAATACATACATAAAAAAAAAAAAAAAAAAACTAAATAAAATAATGTATTTTATTAATATGAAATATTCTTTAGTAAAAAGTATATTATTATTATTATTTAATTTTACTATCCATTTTTAATTTAAAAAAGCAAATTCAATATATGTGTATATATATATATTGAATAATTTATAGTTTTACTATTTAAAAAAAAAAAAAAAAAGAAACTTTAAGTATTAATGAAATAAATCCTACTTAAAATTTCATAGAATATTTTATTAAAAAAAAAAAAATAAAAAATACAGTAATATATATTAAGTATAAAAAACTACTTATTTATCGTCTATAAAAGAGTGTCTTATGTGGAAATAAGATACATTTTTTATTTAAAACGATTTTTTATATGATTAAAATTATACGTATATTATTTTTTATTTTTATTTTTTTTTTCATATCTTAAAAAAAGTAACATGAAAAAATGTCTTAAATTACAATCATTGCAAAATCAAAAAAAAATTTAGTAAGAATTACAAGTATATATAAAAATACACATATATAAAAGGAAAAACAAATCATATTTAAAATACTTTATCTTATTTTAGAAAATAAACATACATAATTAAATTTATATAATATATTATTATTATAATTTTATGGAGTTATTTCTTCTATTTATTAAAATATTATAGGTAATAGCTTTAAAAAAATAAAAAAAAACTTAAAAATTTATTTTATATATCATTTTTTTGTCTTATAAAAAAAGGAAAAAAAATATTTTAAAGAAAAAGAAAAAAGAAAATAAAGCAGTGTAATATGAAAAGAAAAAATAATTATGTTTATAAACATATAAAATATACACAAACAAAAGAAAATAATTAAAATAATAAAAAAGAAAGTTTATAATATTGACAATATTTATTTCATATAATATTTCTATTATATTTTATTTTATTTTCTTATTCTAATAAATTTTATAAGTATCAGAAAAGTTATTTTAAAATATTTAAAATAAGAATAGTTAATAAAATTTTAATAACCTTTTTTCTTCTTTTTTTCTTATATATATATATATATAAATATATATTTTAAAATTTTATTTATATCTATATTTTAATTTAAAATTAATATTTATATTTAAAAAACAAAAAATAAAATTTTTATCTATGCTATTATATAATTAACAACTCCTTTAAGTAATCATTTTATAGTTTTACAAAAATAAAAGTTATGAACCAATTTAATAATTAAAAAATTATAACAATAGAAAAAAAAATTTTAATATTTTTTCCTTGTATTTTTTTTTTTTTTTTTACCCCATATATATCTTGTTTTTATTTTCCTTGTAACTAGTAATGAGATATAATTTAAAAATATATATACTTGTTCTATAAAAGAATAAGGGAAAACAATAATTTTTTTTTTTTTTAAGTATATATTTTTTTTTATATATTTAATTTTTTTTTTTTATTAGTATATTTATGATTAATTCATAATAAATATATAAATATTTTAATCATTTAATTGAAGATATTTTTCTATTTAATATATAATTGACATATTTTTAATAAATGATGTAGTTAAGCTTTGTATATACGTGTACTAAATAATAAATAGTTATTATATATATATATATATATATAGTAGTATTTTTATATTTAGAATAATAATATAATTTTTTATATAAAAAAATATAAGTATAAATATATATAAAAAAAAAATATATATATATATATATATATATATATAAAAAATGAGTAGTCCCAAAGATAATAAAAAAAGAAAATCTAATACTCTTGATGAAGCTTGTATTGAACTAAGTGAAGAAGTAGAAAATGAAGAAGTAACTAAAGAAAAAGAAGAAAGTGAAGAAGAAGATATTGAAGTTCAATTTAATAATTGGAAGACAAACAGTGGTTTGTTATATGATTTTGTATGCAGAAAGGAATTAGAATGGCCTTCATTATCAATTGATTTTGGTGATTTTCATGATGAAAATATAGAAAATAACGTATTAAATCAAATAGTTTGTGTAGGAACTCACACATCAAATAAAGAACCAAATTTTTTATATGTATGTGATGTATTATTTCCATTAGAAAAAGTACCACAAGAAAAATGTGTATATAAGGAAAATGAAAATTATGAAGGTTTCGAATTTTGCACTGAAAAAAAAAAATTTACTATAAAATCAAAAATTGCACATACAGGTGAAGTGAATAGAATAAAATTTTTACCTATGGAAAAAAAAAATTTTGTAGTAACAAAGGCAGTAGATGGAAATCTTCATTTGTTTGATATAAATAAACATAAAATTGAAACAAATGACGATAAAATGAGTCCAGAAGTTTCTTTTATTGGTAATCAATCAGATGGATTTGGTTTAGATTTTAATACGCATAAAAAAAATATATTAACATGTGGCAATGATGGATTAATAAATGTTTATGATTACAATGATTTAAGCTCAAATATAGTAAATCCATTTTATAAGGTTCAATATAAATCACCAATAAATGATATATCTCCCACCAATGATCCTAATTTAATATTAGCTTGTGCAGATAATGGATATATTTTACTATATGACTTGAGAATAAAGACAAGCGAACCAGCGCAACAAGTTTTAGGTCAGCAAGTTCCTGTTAATTCTGTTTCTTTAAATAAATTTACAGGTTATTTTGCGTCAGGAAGTGATAATGGAAAAATCAAAATATGGGATATTAAAAAATTTAATGAACCTCAACATATAATTAATGCACATCAAGAAGCAATTATCAGATTAAACTTCTCTCCAAATGATTCTTCTTTACTTGCTTCAGCAAGCAATAACAGATTTATTAATGTTTATGATTTAAATAAAATAGGTGAAGAACTTGATGCTATTGATTTATCAGACGGACCATCTGAATTGATTTTTTCGCATGGTGGACACACACAATCAATTACAGACTTTAATTGGAATCATCACAAAAAACTAAAGATGTTTATAGGGTCTACTAGCGAAGATAATACTCTTCAATTTTGGCAATTAAAAATGGAATTACTTGATGAAACAAATACTGTTCCAACTACCGATACAGATGTAGAATAAATACGGATGTCATAAATTTACCTGAATATTTTTTCCAGTTAATATAAATATATGAACATATACATAAATTTACATGAACAAATTTATTAATTCATATGAACATATTAATATATATGGTTTCATATGAGCATATAAACATATTTAAGCACATAAGTTCATTTTAGTATATATAAAAAAAATTTGTGCACACTTTTCAAGTATAAATATATATAATTATATTTATATTTTAATAGTATTTTTTATTTAAATTGAAGCTTATAATTTGTCTTACTACTAATAATATATTAATAAAATAATAACTTAAGAAAAAAAAAAAAAAAAAACTAAAAAAAAAGTATTTAATTTAATTTTTTTTTCTATTATATTTTTATGATTTCACTCTATTAAATAATAAAGAAAAAAAAAAAATATTTTTATTTTATTATCTTACACATTTTATACATATGGATTTAAGTATTTATTTTTTTACTTGTTTGTCAAATATTTAATTATTTTCCATTTATTTTATTTCATTTTATTCTAATTAAAACAAATATAACTAAGAACTATTATAAGTGAACAAATGAAATAATATATTGATGCATAAAGCAGTGATGGGTTAAATTAAATAATTAAGTTTATAAACTATTAAAATAATAGGCATATAATCAATTATTTACTAATCTTAATTTAATTTTTTTCTTTTTTTATTTTTTAAAAGATTTTAAAACAAAATAGAAGAAAAATACATAAAAAAAAGGTTTTTATGAAAATGAAACGTTAACAAAAAAAAAAAAATACTACAAAATTATCTTTTACACAGGAATGTGTATTTAGATTAAAAAGATGAATATAAGTAACTTTTTAAAACATTGATAATAAATAAACTAGTATATGAAGTCAACTATATACATATATTATTCATGTATTTTTGTAATTTTTAAAACATCACACAATGATAAAAAAAAAGATAACTTAGCACTTTAAAAAAAAAAAAATTTTTTGAAGAAATGTTAAAAAGTAATTTTAAAAATTCTAATTTATTTTAATTCGTCAATATAATGAAAAAAATAAAATTATTCCATATGATTTTCAATAAATGTGACAAACCTTTCTGAATAATAAAAAAAAAAAATAAATATAAATAGATATATATAAATGATTTATTAATATTAATATAATATAGATAAATTGTTTAAAAAAGTTATTTTTTATAAAATTGTTTTCTAATTTATTGGATTACTTGCATAAGCATTAGGATGGATACAGGAAATATTTTTACCATCTAATTTCCTAAAAAAAAAAAAAAAGTTAAAACTTTGTTTTATTTAATGTATTTTATTTTTTTTCTAATTTTTTACGTTATTTCTTACTGCAAAGTTCTAAATGTATGCTCGAATTTTTTTTTTAGGCTAAAATAAAAAAAAAAAAAAATGTATAATAATTTTTTAAATTATAAACTATTACATATTTTTTATATAAAAATACTATCATAAAAATAAATAATATATTCATAAAATTACTCTGTTTTTTTTTTTTTTTTTTTTACCTCCATCTAGTAAAAATATCTATAATACCAAAAAAGAAAATTCTGTTTTTGTCTACATTAATAATACCACCATGGTCACACTAAAAAAAAAAAATAATAATAAAAAAATTCATTGTTAATAATTTATACATAAAAAAAATATACTGTTATACACATTGATTTATTAAAAATATATATATGAAAAAAAATAATATCCATATACTTGATGAAAAGGTTTCGATGCTATACAGTTTCCTTTTTCATCATAAATATGATGAACTTCATTTGTTTTACTTTTATCCCAATTAACCAAATCTTTTGATAACTCTTTATAATGTATACCAAAAAGTAGAGAATAATCTAATATGAAATTTTCTTTTAAAAAATTTGTATCTGATTTTAATACATTTTGTAATCTTTCTTTATTTTTTGAACCAATATTTATTTTATCTCCTAACTCGTCAATATCTACGTCTTTTAATGCAATTGTGTGATCTTCTCTTTTTGATAATGGTACTGTTCTACCTATTAAGCTTCCTTTAATATCATATCTTCTGTGTATCTCAACAACTGATGAGAAGAAATTATTCATGACAATAAAATATATTTTCTTTTTGCTATCTAAAAAAGGAAAATAAATGTACATAAATTTATGCGTATGTATTTATATATATATGTATATATGTACAAGAATTTTGGTTATACTTTTAGAATTATTTTCATATTTAATTGAATGTATTCCATATAAACGAGTTAAAAGAGAATCTGGATTTTTTCTGATATGTTCATAATATTTTGGCAACAATGATTTTGATAATTTGTATGTACTTTTACACACCTATTTAATAAATAAAAAAAAAAAAAAAAAATGATATATATTTACATATATTAGTAGATAAAAAATATATTTTTTTTCCAAAGTTTATATATATATATATATATATATATATATATATATATACATCTTTTTTTTTTTTTTTTTTTTTTTTTTTTTTTTTTTTATAAAATAATTTTTTTTATATATTATTGTAAGTAAACACAAAAAAAATATAACGAAACACATCAATATTTTTTTTTTATAG
>NW_021628221.1:465924-511577 GCF_900005855.1 Plasmodium gallinaceum | reverse complement strand
TGATATTTTTAAAAATAATTGGTGCATAATTTTTAAAGAGTACTTTTTTTTGAGTATGCGATGTAGGTAATTCTAAAATATCTTTATGCTCAAAATGATTTGAAATGTCATTAATATTAAATTGTTTTATTGCAGAAATTCTGATTCCAACCATCATATTCATCACCAAATCCCATCTTTCATGACCAAAATAAACTGCTAAAATTTTATGAAATGTTTTTTTTTGTCTACTTTGACGCAATGATACTGATAATTTTCCTTTTTTCGGAAAATTATAGTAATTCGATTTATTTATATATATTTTTTTGTTTTGATAATTTCCTTTTGAATATTTATCTAAAATTTCATTTGCTTGATTTAATAAAATTTTTACTTCATTTAATTTTAAGGAATTTATATTTTTGTTCACATACTTTTCATCCAATGAATCACATGAAGAAGTATATTTTTGGGAAATAGTTATTGTGTGAAGAAAATATCTTATTATTGATATAACTAAAAATATATTTTGAAAAATATCCATTTTATTTTTTTTTAAATTTATTTGTTCATTCGTTAATTCATTTTCCTCTGTATCATTTTGTGTGCTATAGGAAAATATTGCAAAAAATAAAAAAAAAATTTTATTATAATCTCCGTTTTTATCTTTTAAATATTCTTCAATTGCTATTAAAGTATTTCTAATTAAGTATAACACTTGTTCTTTTGTTAAATTGCTATTTATCATAACAAAGTGAGATTTTACACTAGGTATAAAAAACTTTTTATTTATTATATCATCACTGAATTCCATACTTGGACTTTTTTCATTTTTAGAATTACTTTGATTATTTTTTGTATCAAAATAAATACTAGAGTATTTTTCATTTTCATTATTACTAATAGAAATTAGTGAATTATATGATATGGGTGGTTTTGAATATTTTACAAAATCTTTATATTCTAAAAATTTGTTGTATAAATAATTTTTGCTACTTATATTACTATTGCTATTATTTAAAACATTTTCGTTATAGAAATGAAAATCATTTTCACAATACTGAAAGTTTTCTTCTAAAAATTCTTTTTCTTCAATGAAGTTATCTCTTTCTTCAATGAATTCTTGCTCATCTAAATATTCTTCCTTTTCTTCTATATATTCTTTTTCTTCTACATATTTTTTATATATCTCTATATAATTATAATAATCTTCTACATATTTCTTGTTTTCCTCTTTTTCTTCAAAATTAATGATTTCACTTTTTATTTTATCTTTTAGACATGTGAAATTAGATTTATTTAAATTTTCTTGATCTTGCTCTTGCTCTTGTTCTTTATCCTTTTCTTTTTCTTTATCCTTTTCTTTTTCTTTACCCTTTTCTTTTTCTTTATCTTTTTCCTTTTCTTTTTCCTTTTCCTTTTTTCCTTCATTTTTTATAGTAAAATTTTCTTTTTTAAGGGTTAAATTCGTATCATTACATGTTTTATATTTATTATTTTTATTCATTATTTTATCTATATATATATTTTTTTCTTTATATTTATATTTATCTATATTTTTATCTTTTCCTTTTTCTTTTTGCTCTCTTTTTTTATATTTTTCTTTTTCTTTTTCTTTATTTTTATTTTTATCTTTTTTTTTTTCTTTATTTTTATCTTTATTTTTATTTCTGTCTTTCTTTTTTTCTATATTTACACTTTTATCCTTTCTATTTCCTTCTTTATTAAATATAAAAAGTGAATCTTTTGTATTATAAAAACTAATGTTATTAATTTGATACTCTCTTCTTCTATTTAGAAATTCCATGTCAGAATGATATTCATAAATGGATTTGCTACTTTCAGAAAGGTTACTATTTAAGTTTAACATATTTTGATTAATTATATTAGAAGATTTTATATCTTTTTTATTTTCAGATGAATTATTTGACTTTCTTAAAGTATATAACCCATTTTTCGTAAACATCTTATTATTAATATTTTTTTCCTTTACATTTTTTATTAAATTATTTGAATCCTCTTTTTCTTTTTTATTACTTCTTTTATGAAGAGTATTGTTACTACTTAAAAACATTCTCTCTTTTTCTTCAAAAGTTTTTTCCTTTTTTTTTTTTTGATAATTTTTTATCTTTTTTTTATTAACTAATAATAAATGATTGGTATTAAGAATGTTGCTATCAGTAGTATTATATTCTTCTTGTGAATTAGGATAAAAAATTTTGTTTGATATAATATTTGTATCTTTACAATTATCATTTTTATTTTTTGATTTTATATCATTAATTGTTTTTGTTTTTATATCCTCTTTACTATTAATAAAACTAGACTCAAAGAAATTAGTGTTACTATTCATAATATAATTATTATTTTTACTATTAGAAGATATTTTATTATGAATTTCGTTTTTGTTAAGATCATTTTTAAATGCTTTTTTTAAATCTGGAAATTTATTTTTTTCAATATCTTTTTTTTTTTTTAATTCGAAACTATTATGAATACTAGTTTTATCCTTTTCATTTTGAAGATCATTCATATATGATAAATCAGAATTCATATTTACATTTTTTTTTTTACTTTCAATAGATGATACACTATCTTTTTTTTCATATAACTTTTTCTTTTTCTTTTTTTTTCTTCTTAAAAATAAATGATTAGATTTTTTTAAAAGAGATCCTCTTCTATTTGTTGTTTCAGAAAAGGATCTTATTAGTTGTTTATATGTTTTTTTTTTCTCACATTTATTATTATTGGAAGAAAATAATTCCTCTTCTTTTTTCTTTTTATTTTTTTCATTTTTACTTTTTTTTTTTTTTATTATTTCATTTCGTAAAAAAACATCAGCAACTTTTGTATGTATGCCTAATAAATTTAAAAATTCATTACATTTCATAGCTCTTTTATAACATTCTAAATTCATTCTATAAGTTCCATCTTCACATAAAATACTTAATGATTTAAAAATATACTTAATTTGACTTGTTATTATATCTTCTTTTGTTCCTAATAGTTTTTTTTTTATATCATTTATACTTAAAACAATTTTCTCAAAATCTTCATATGTAATATAATTTGAATAGTCACCTTTTTTTTTTTTTTTTTTTTCTTCTTCTTCCTCTTTACAATTTTTGTTATTGTAAACTATGTTATTATCATTATTTTTATCATTATTTTTTTCATTTTTTTTTTCATTATTTTTTTCATTATTTTTTTCATTATTTTTTTCATTATTTTTTTCATTATTTAAATTATTTTCGTTGATATTATTATTACTTAATCCTGAGTGTACAATTCTGTATGATAATTTCAATTTGTCTTTTTTACTTCCTTTAAGCATAATGTTAATAGCAACACAAAATTCATAAAAATCTAAATAATTATCATTATTCAAATCAAAAGCATTAAATATGGATTGATATAAATATGCATTTTTAATAGTTCCAAGTATTCCTAGACTTTTTTCAAATTTATCATAATTCAACTTGCCATTATTACTAATAGAATTAAATCTTTTATAAATTATCATAATTTCATCATCACTTAAATTTGTGTTTTCTTTTATTTTTTTTTTTATATTCCATTCTAATACATTTCTTATATTTACATTTGTACATTTCATTTGTTTTGATAATTAAATGCGTTACAAAAAAAAAAAAAAAAAAAAAAAAAAAAAATTAAATAAAATAAAATATGAAATTATTAAAAGAACAGAATAAAAATTAATAAAACATATTTTTTATTTTTTTTTTTCCATAATCCTATAAAATAATTAAAAATTAAATAAATAAGAGCATATAAGGTATGGAAAAAAGCTCCATTCAAAAAAAAAAAAAAAAAAAAAAAATATGAATAGAGATAAAAAAAAATTACGTATATATATCTGTTTCCACTTTAATTTTTTTTTATTAATTTTAATGAATATATAAAAATATAAACATAAATAAAACAGTAATGATAAAAATATATATAATAATATTAATACTTAAAAAAGTATTAAAAAAAACTATATATATAAAAATATATATATATATGCTTGAAAAATATATATAAATCATAAATATATATTGAAGAAATAAGATTAAAAAAAAAAATAATTCTGAAAATATTTAAAGTGTAAAATTTTATGTGTGTAAAAGAATAAACAAATAAAAAATTATATTATACATAATTTAAACAAAGAGAAGAGATTGAAAAATATAGATTTAATAAAAAAGTTAAAATTATATGACAAGAGTTACAAGAAGAATTAATAAAATTAAAAAAACACGTTTCAGATTATTTTATAATAGATACAAAATTTTATATAAGAATATTCTTATTTATTTGAAATTTGTAAGTAGTTTTTAAAACAAAGAATATATATGAAACAAAAGTAATTAAAAAAAAAAAAAAAAGAAATTTATATATATATATATATATTATATATATATATATATGTATATATATATATATATACTAATGTAGTAAAATAAAGTAAAATATTTTTAATAGATATTTAAAAAAAAAATAAAAATAAATATTATAAAAAAATTCTCCTTATATAATTTACATATTTTTATTTTTCTAGCAGTTCAGTTTTTTTTTTTTATTTTACTTTTTCACCCTTCGTGTGAAAAAAAAAAAACGAAAACATTTTTATAGATAAATAATTTTAATAAAAATATTATTTCTAAACATCTCTAAAATATAATTAACAGAAAATTAAAAAAAAAAAAAAAAAGAAAATTTAACAAAATTATATAAAATTACATATATTTTTTTGTTATTAAGGTTTTCTATTTTGTTGATAGGCAAAAATAAAAAAGGTTTTAAAATATATTTAGAAAAAAAAAAAAAAAAAAAAAAAGCATGCAATGTTTTTTTTCTATATAATTTTTTAGTCTAAATATCATTAAAGTGATTCAAATTTAAATAGAATAAAAAAAAAAAAAAAAAAAACTGAAATAAAATAAAATAAAATAAAGTTTCATTTTATTAATTTAAGAATGGCAAAATTTGAAAATTTGTGTAACTTCTAATTATGTTTCTTCAAAAAAACAAAAAAAAAAAAAAGAAAAAATAAATAAATAGACATACGATTATAACTTTTTCTTTAAAATACTAATGGTAGTGATGTTTGTTTTCTTATCTATATCTAATCTTAACAAAATATCTATTTCCTATAGGGAAAATAAAAAAATAAATTAAAAAATAATATAATGATATCTAAATATATGTACACAAGGAAAATATAGTAAACAAAAATATTAGAACAAAGTAGCATTTTAAAATAAAAATAAAATTATAAATGAATAAAATGAAAAAATAAAAGTAGGAAAAACTTTTTTTAATAAAATCCAATTACCTTAATGTATATTCTAATTTGGGATAATAAAAATGAAATTTCATTTATAGCATCATATAATAATAATGAATTTGACGTATCATATTCTGAATTTAAATTTTTAAAACATTTTTCTAAAATTTGAATTAATGTATCATCATCATTTGAAGTGTAATTACTTAAGTAAAATTTTATATCATTATTTTGTTTACACTTATTCATCAAATGGATTTTTAAAAATTCAAAATATTTTTCTTCAGATAAAAAAATATTCTTTCTTTGAATTTTTATAAATAAATCTAACTTAAAACTAGATCTAATAAAGAAAAAAAAATTATCATCAAAGTAATGATTATAAAAGCATGTATTACTCACAGGGAAAAATGAAGTATCTATAAATTTACTATATTCCATTTTCAAATTTAAAAGTAACGTTTTTTCTATTATTTGGTTTTTTAAAAAAAATTCTTCTTTTAATTTTTTATTTTTTTCAAATAATATGTGGAAATTAAAAAAATTTTTGTTACTTAAATTAAATAGCACATCATCATCATTATTATTTAAAAGGTTGTGAGCTTTTTTATTATTATCTTTTTTTTCTGCATGATTAAGGCTATTTAAATCAAATTTTTTTGTTTCTGAATATCCTTTATACTTTTTAACAATATTCGAGATATCATCTGGATTTTTTTCGTAAATATTTCTTTTTTTACCTGATTGTGTTTTTTCTTCTTTATAAATTAAATTTTCATATTCATTTAATTCTGTACTCACATTGTTGTTTAAATTATGATTGTCATTGTAACTATTGTTGTTGATATTATTTATATAATTATTACTTATTTCTTGATCTTTTATATTAAAAACATTATTTTGTTTCATATTTACATTTTCTAAATCATTTAATGAATCTTCTTTCAGTATTATTTTTTCATGAGAAGAATTATGATCACTTATGCTTTCTTCATAATCATCCTGAAATTCTTTACATATAATTTTATTTATCTCTTTTTTTTTTATATTTAAATAAATCTTTTTATCTTTTAGAAAAAGTTTTTTATCATTTTTCACAGATGGTTGTGTATTCAATGATATTTTATCATTTTCATGTATTTCATTACATTTATAAGAATTTATATTACAATTTTTTTCTTCAGGTTTTTCATTTGGATAGTTATTTTTATTATTACTATCAAGTTCATTTAATTTATTATTATTTTTTGTAAGAAGTACATTTTCATTTGTAATTTCTCCTTCTATTTTTTCATTTTTACCATTTAAAACAGTTAGTGGTGTTTCTTTATGAGAATGATTTTCTTCAATATGCGAATCATTATCTGAGGGTTCAACTTTTAATATATCACTTTCATTTTCTTTTTTTAAATTTTCGTCAATAAGTTCATCTAAGTTTTTGAAAATATTTTTGTAGTAAAAACAATCAGTTATAAATACATTTTTATCATATTTTATCATACAACTTTTTTTATTATCTAAATAATTATCAAAAACATTTTCTTCAAAAAAAATGACATTTTTTTTTTTTTTTTTTTTTTTTTTTTCTTTAAGAATATTCGTTAAAAGACTATCTTGTTTTTCTTTTAATTTATCTCCATAATTTTGTCCTATTTTTGAATCTCTTAAAATAATTTTAATTTTACTATTTCCTTCATGACTTACTTCACCATCTTTTTTCTTTGTAATTTCTTCTTCATCAAAATTTTTTGTAATTTTTTCTTCTTTTTTTAAATTTAAAATGTTCTGATATTCTTCTTTAAATATATAAAACAACAAATTGTTTTTATTTAATTTTTTATAATCTTTTAAGTTAATATCATTTAAATCTATTTTTGATTTACATTTTTCATTTAATTCTTCTATCTTGAAATTTCTTAATTTACAAAAATCATTCAATTCAATTTTATTACTAATAAGATAATCTACCCACATTGCATAAATAGTGCTATATTTTTTTTTTTTTTTTGTAATTTTTTTAAAAAATTCTAAATAATAGGATAAATTAAAAATATTATTATTCAAATCACAGTAATTATTAAATATTTTTTCTTTCCATTTATTCCATAAATTATCAAATTTTTCATCACTACTTTTTGCTGCATCTATTATATATTGATTTTCTGAGATTCCTGGATTAAAATCGAGACAATTTTTATAAATTAATTTCATGTCTAAATAAAAATCAATGGGTCTTTTATAAAAACCATCTGATAAATTTTTTGAAATAGTTGTATAATCCATTGGCTTTTTTATTTTCATTTTATATTCTTCTTTTATATTATCACTAATACTTTTATCTTCTAAAACTGGAATTTTAAAATAAAAAGAATTAGAATCATTCTTTAAAAGTTTTAATATATTATCTCTTAATATTTTTTCCCATTGATTTAATATCCTTTTGATTTCATTTTTTCCTGTTTTATCATTACATAAATTGTCTTTTTTTTCTTCCTTTAAATTTTCATCTTTTTTTTCTAATATTTTTTCATGTTTTTTTTCTATTATTTTTTCATCTTTTTTTTCTATTATTTTTTCATTTTTTTTTTCTATTATTTTTTCATCTTTTTTTTCTATTATTTTTTCATTTTTTTCAGAATTTTTATTTTCAATAATATCTACCTCTTTTGATTTACTCAATTCATTCTTAATTGTATCTGTTTTTTTATTCTTTTTTTCTTTTTCTTTAACTACATTTTTCGTAATTTTTGTGTTTTCCTTTCTTTTATTATTTATGTCATCTTTAAGTATTTCATCATTTTCTTCATTAACTTTTTTATTAATATTGTTTGTTTCTTCACATGATAAATTATTATTCATTTCATAATTCATTTCATTATAATTTATATCATTCAAATTTTCCTTTTTAATTTCGTTATTATCAATATTGGACAAGTTTGAGTTTATATTTAATGATAAATTCATATCTTTAACATTTTCTTCACAATTCGTTATTTTTGCAACATTTGAAGAATTACTTTTTTTGAGAGGAAGTGATTTCTCATTTTTATTTACTTCTTTCTTTATTACCTTTTTCACTTCACTTTCCTTTTTTCTTGTTGAAATGTTTTGTTTAGTTTTGCTATTTTTTACAAGTTTCTCATCTTTGTTATTTTTATTTTTATTTTCTTTTTTTTCATCTTTATTTACATTTACTAAAATTTTAGAAAAATATTTTTCTTCTTCATTATTGTAATGCTTCTGAGAAGTAATAAATTTTTTAGCGTCTTTTGTTCCACGTATAGAAATTAGCATCTTATAAAATTCATTTTCATAATTTTTTAATGCATCATTTCTTAAAATAAAAAGGTTCATTTGTTCTTCCTTATCATCAGTAACTTCAATAATTCTCTTGATATTATTAAAAATTGAAAACATATCATCATTAAATTCATTTTCATTTTTATAAAAATTATAGTGTAATTTGTTATATATTATATCTAGATTTATACACTGTAAAAAATTGTTACTTTTTAATTCTATAATATCCTCATTTTCACTATTTTGATCTTTATTATTTTTTTCATTTTCAGTGTTTATTTTTTCTTCTTCTTTGCTATCAAAGCATATATTACCATAATCATCTGGGTTATTAAACATTTGAAAAATTTGTTTTTTTTTCATATTATCTAATATTTGTGATAATCTTCTTTTAATGCTTCTATTTAAAAAAGATTCATATCCTTTATTTTCTTCTGTGATTTCCTTTGTTAAAGTGTTTTTTTCATTATGATTATTTTTTAATTTGCTTTTTTTGTTAAATTCTTCTAAATTTGTATTTTCACTAACATGTATACTACTATTTATCTCATTTTCATGTTTGTCGTTGATAATTGTATCAAATAATAATTTGTCCCTTTTGACAATTATAGTTTCATCATTTTCGATTTCATTACAATCATCCCCTTTATGAGTTAAATGTTGTATTTCATCATTTTTTTTTAAATTAGTCTTTTCATCTTTGATTAAGTTAATTACTTCTTCTTTGTTTTCTAACTCGCTTGATTTATCTTTTCTTTTGTTTAAATTATCTGTTTCATTAATTTTTTGTGTGTAATCGTTAATTTCTTTATTTTTTAGTAATTCTTCTATATCTTTTTTTTCATCTAAATTTTCAATTTCTTCTTCTTTTTCTATTTTAAGAAGTTTATTTGATTCTTTTTTGCTATCAGTGAACTCTATATTATTTATTATATTCAAACTTTCATTTTTATTATTATCAATACTTTTTTTTTTTGTTTTACTATGTGAATTTTTTCCTTCAGTAGAATTTTCTAAAATATTCTTTTTGTATATATTTCCATTTGCACTTATTTCTGTATCTTTTTTTTTTTTACTTTTAGAAATTTCTATTTCATTTTTTTTTTTATTTATACTATTAATGTCTTCTTTTTCTTTTTCTTTTTCTTTTTTTTTCTTTTCATCTATTTCTTCGTTTTCTTCAATACTTTTATTCTTTATTTCATCATGATAATATCTGTCGATACAAGTATTATGAGAATAATATATATGCTCATTATCATTATTTGAATTATTTCTCTCAATCAAATCTATTTTCATTTTATTTTCATTTATTTTCGTATTATGTTCATCATTTTTTCCCTGCTCTTTAATATTAATATCTATATTTATACACTCATGTGATTTTTTTAATTGATTATTTCGCTTTTTTGATTTTATATCATCTTTTTCTCTTGGTTTGCTTTTTTTTAATAGTTCTGAATGTTCAAGTGATTCATTTTCATTAGAGATACTCGGTTTACTGTTTTTTTTATTTTTATCATAATTGCTACTGGTTTTATTATCTTTTATAATGTTACTTGAATAATTTATTTTGTCATCAATTTTATTTTTTACAAAACTTTTATTTTTTTCTTCATTTTTCGGTTTTTCATAGTTTTCAATTTTTTCATTATTTGTTATATTTTCACATATTTTTAAATGTTTTTCTTCTTTATTATCATCTTTATTTTTATTTGTTTTTTCAGTAATGCCTAATTCATTTATATTTTCATTTAAACTTTCCTTATTTGTTTTTATTTCATCATTTTTTTCATTTATTTTATTTTCTTCTAAATCTTTAAGCTTTGTTATCTTTTCTCTAAATTTTCTTCTTGTTTCCATTAAAAAAAAAAAAAAAATATAAAGAAATGAAATTAAGAATATTTATAATTAATTTATACACATTTGTTCAAAATTATATTTTTAAGTAAAAATTGTTTATATCTAATAAATCAATTTTTTTTAATATCAAATTTACATGTATAGATAACAACAAAAATGTTCAAAATTTTATTTTTATCTAAATCACGGATTTTTCTTAATTTAATTTTGCTTTTAAAAAATATATATATATAAAAAAAATTATATCAAAAAATGAAAAAAGTAAACGAACTAAAAGATATTGATACTATTACAAAAAAAAAAAAAAAAAAAAAAAAAAGATAAGGAAAATATAAAGAAAATTTATATATATATGCTAAAATAACAAAAAATAAATATTAGAAAAAATTAAATAATATTAAAATTTGAGTAATTAATTTTGTTAATTATTTATATTTAATATTTATTAGTTACAACGTATAAGTAAATTTATAAATATATATATGTGAGTTTTATTTATTGTATTTTTATTTTATTAAATTTTTTTTTTTTTTTTTTTTTTTTTGTATTATTTAATATATCATATTTATTTTATACGTAAATATATTTTTCATTTATTTTTTTTAAAAAAATAATTTTTGTAAATATTTTTAGTATATTAGTAAATTTACATTATTTATTTATATATTTATTTTTTTATTTATTCATTTTATTTTTAATATATTTTGTAGTATTTTTTTTTTTAAATAAATTTAACATTCATATATATATATATATATATATACAATAAATAAAAGTTTATAAAAGATGGCAGAAGTTACGTTTTGTGAAGAATGTAATAATATTTTATATGCTAGAAGTGATCGTAAAAATAAAAAACTTATTTATGTTTGTAGAAGTTGTGAATTTATTTCTCATAAGCAAAATGAAGAACACAATGTTGTAGCAAGAATAAATTATAATTATAATAGAAAGTAAGAAAAAAAAAAAAAGAATTAAAAAAAAAGAAAAAAGTAACACTATATAGAAAAAAGAACAGATTTAATAAGAATGGAAAAAAATGTATATATTTCAAAAAAATTTTATACCTTTATAATAATAATTATGTATAATTATTTTATTTTTAATTAAAAAATTTCGTTAAAATATAGAATCTTTATAAATATATACATATGTATAATCCAGATGATTTTTATTTTAAAATAATATATGCATTTTCTTTATGTATATGAATATATGTTAAAATTATGTAAACAATTATACATTATTCAAATAAATAATAATGTATACACACACTAGTGCAAACAGAATCATATATATAGAAATATAATTTATGAGAAAAAAAAAAAAAAAAAAAAAAAAAAAAAAGTGATATTATATTTAAAGACAAGTATTATTATATTTTTGTTAATATAGATATACCTATATATGTATTTATTTATTTTTTTTTTTTTTCTTTACATTGTTTTTTTAAAGAGAAGATATATATATACACCCAGAAACAAAAAATGACCCAGCATTGGGGAGAGTAAGAGATTGGAAATGCAAACAATGTGGAAATAATGAAGCAGTTTTTTTACAATTGCCTGAAAAAATTAGCTATAATCCTATGGCTTTAATTTATGTGTGTACAGATAAAAGCTGCCATTATTGGGAGAAAGAAATACAACAAAAAAGTGATAACTTATATAAAAGTGATGAATCATCTGTTTCTTCACAAGATAATGATTCTAAGTTATCCATTAAAGAAGAAATAAGTGGAGATGCAATATATGGAGAAAAAAAAAATAATGTAAATAATGGTACAAATAGAAAAAATAGAAAAAAATTAAAAAAAAAAAAAGATGAAGAAGATGAAGATGAAGAAGAAGAATATCAATTAAAACAAGAGTTATATAAAATATTAAATATAAATGAAAAAGAATATAATGAGGAAATAAAATTAAAAAATGAAAATTTATATGATTTAAATGTAGAAGAATATTTTTGCGAATAATGAAAAGAAAAAATAACAGATAAAAAAAAAAGAGAATTACTTTTTATTTTATTTTTAGAAATTTTAAGTTTCATTTATTTTGTTGTTTTTAAGAATAATTATATAATTCTTAATTTGATAATGATTAATATTTGTATTAACACATTTTTTTAATAAATTTTATCATTTAGTCTTTTTCTTTGTATCTTTTCATATTAATACAGTATCAATATTTTTATTGTTTATTTATTATGCTTATTGTTTTTTTTTTTTCTTATTTTTTCCGATTTTAGAGTTTATTGTATATATATATATATATATATATATATATATATATATATATATATATATATAATTTTTTTTTAAGTATAATATAATTATAAAATTTTATAAAATAGAAAAAAGCAAGAGGTAGCTTTAATAAAATGCATTAGGATAACAATTTTATTTACAAAAAATTCCTATGAATGATATGGATTTTATTTCTTTTCATTTAAATATCCTTTAATACTTTCATTTTAAAAAATTTAATTACATTGTCCTTTTTTTTTTTTTCTTTCTTTCCTTTTTGTTATTCTTTATTTGTAATTCATTAAATAAATGAAAACTATATATATACATATGTTCTTTTAATACACTATATTTTACTATTTTATTAAAATGTTTTTAATTATTAACTAATATAATTGTTAATTTTTTATTTAATACTTATCTATTCTTTTTTTTTATAACTTTAAATGGGTATATGCTCTCATCTGTTTCTTCACTTACTATATATATATATATATAAATCAAATAGAATATTTTTTTTAATTTTTTGTTTTATACTTATCTATTATATTTTGAATATTATCACAAGGATAAATATCTTTTCCTATTTCTTCATTTATCATATTATGCAAATTAAAAATAAAAGTTGAGTAACTAACTCTATTTTGACAATTTAGTTGATATTTTTTTAAAATATGTAAGAGATCAAGTTTACATATATGGCAAGGATATAAATTTGAAAATGCATAAAAAAACTTTGTGTGTTTTAATTTTTCTTCCTCAGTTGGTTGATCTGGATAATTTGCCGATATTGTATGTAAAATTAGCCAAGATGCTCTACCTATTTCTGCTCTATCTGGTGGATAAATAGTTTTTTTTGTATCATTCTTATTTTCAAAAATTTTTATTTTTCCTCTATCTTTACATGAATTTTCATAACATTTTTCAATATCCATTTTTGTTCATTAAATAATAATTCCATATAGCTATTTTTTTAATGAATATATATATGTTTTAAAAATATTTAATTTTTTTTAAAGTTTATTTAAATATTTTTTATGTTATTTTCTTCCATTTTACTTTTTCCTTTTCATTCAATTTTAATTTTTGTTTCAATTTTATTTTTAGATATTTTATAAATATTTCATTATTTCTTTTTTTTTATTCATATTTTAAACGGAAGCTTTTAATTTTATTTATTATTTATATATATATATAAGAAATTAAATAAAAAAAAAAAAAAAAAAAATAAGAATATATGTATGAAGGATAATGAATATGAAAAGAAAAATCCTGTATGTTAATATAAATAGTAAAGAAAAAAAAAAAAAAATTCTTAGCTAACTCATAAAAAAAAAAAAAAAAAAAAAATTGTAACACAAATTATATATGTTACAATAAATTATTTTTTGAAAATATTTATTCCTTTTCAATTTATGGGTTTCATCTATTTTCTTTATGATAAAAAGTGAGGTTTAAAAAAAAAAAAAAAAAAAAAGAAGATTTATAATAGGTATATAGCATTAATACTTGTATTTATTACAACTATATATTACTCTAAGAAATTTTATTTTAAGTTATATATATGCATATGCATGAATGATAAATATAAATATTGGAGTACTAGGTCATGTAGATTCAGGAAAAACAAGTTTGTGTAGATGTTTAAGTGAAATATTAAGCACCTGTGCATTAGATAAGCATAAACAAAGTAAAGAAAGAGGAATAACAATAGATTTAGGTTTTTCTTCTTTTTATATAAAAAAGAAAATTAGTAATGCTTCCATTAATAGTAATGAAGAAGAAGATTCTTTAAAATATAATTGTAAAAATAAAAGTATAAATATTGATACAAATAAAAATTTTCAAAATGAAGAAATTATTCAAATATGTTTAGTTGATTGTCCTGGACATCATTCTTTATTGAAATGTATTGTGATGGGAGCAGAAATAACAGATATGATTTTTTTAGTTATTGATGTTAATAAAGGAATACAAAAACAAACGATTGAATGCTTAGTATTATGCGAAATTGTCAAAAGTGATATAATTATAATTTTAAACAAGATTGATTTAATACCAATAAATGTGAGAGAAAAAAAAATAAGTTTAATGAAAAAGAAAATTTTAGATGCATTAAGTAAAACTAATATAAGAAATTTAAATTATTATATAATAAGTGTAGCAGCAGAAATTAAGAAAAATGAAAATATAAATTATGAAAATAATAGTTTGTATGATGAAAAAAAAGAAGATTCAACAATTGAGGAAAAAAATATGGAATCTTTTAAAAGGGAAATTATATTTTCAAAGTGTGAAAACGATACAACAAAATGTATGGATGATAATTTAAATAAAAATATAGACTGTTCAAGCATAGAAAAAAAGAAAAGTTATTCATATGAAAATGAAGATATAACTATTTTAAAAGAAGAAATAAATAAAAAAACAAACAAAGAGAATGATGAAAAATTATCGAAATGCAAAAGAAGCTTAAATATAAATTTATTGATAAATTTACTAACAGATGTATTAAAAATACCATCAAGAGATATTTCAAGTTATGAAGAATTTTATTTTTTATATGATCATTCTTTTGAAATAAAAGGTAAAGGTACAGTTTATACAGGAACAGTTATAAAAGGTATGATTAAAAATAATTGCAACATTATGATCTTACCAATAAATGAGAAAGGAAAAGTTAAAGAAATTCAAAGTTTTAAAAAAAAAGTAGATGAAGGAAAAAAGGGGAATAGATTATCTCTTTTAATATCCAATAATAATTTAAAAAATACGAAAAAAATTGAACGAGGAATTATTGTTCATGAACATTCTAAGATATCATATTTTTCTATATTTATATGTAGCGTAAAGCTAGTAGAGTTCTACAAAAAAAACATCAACAATGGAGAATTGCTAACATGTATAATTGGTTTTTCTTCTTCTCTTTGTTATGGATATTTTTTTAAAAAAATTGAAAACACATATTCCAATGTAAAGCAATTAAATAATTCCACTGTTTCAGTAAAGAGTGAATTAAATGAAACAAATGTGGATTGTAAAAATAAAAATTTTGATATAAATGGTAATTATTTATTAATTAATGAGATAGATTTTTTAGAACAGAACAATGAAAAAGAACAAGAAATATATTTTTTAGTAATAATGAAAAAGAAAATTTATTGTTTTAAAAATGAAAAGTGTATATTTTTAAAAAATGATGATAATCTCAATTGTAGAATATGTTTATATGGAAATATTTTAGATATAGTTGATGATAATCACTGTAAAAGTAATTCTTTTAGTGTTAATAAAAAACCAGATTTTAATGAATATGAAAATTATAAAAATTTCAAAATTATGAAAGAAAAAGAAAAAATTGGATTGATAGAAAAAGTACTTGATAATTATACTTTAATATGCAAAAATATATTTAATTCATCTAGTCAAGTAAGTGTATATTTAAATAAAAAAATTTATATAGTAGATTCGAGTTATCAGACAAATAAAAATGAATTAAAGATCCTACATGTTGGTCATATAATGAAGCCATTTGCAAAAAATGGAAAGTTCGTAATTCAATTAGATGATGATATTTCTTATCTTAAGAACAATTATAAATCATTTATTGTTTTAATAAAATATTATAAAGATATATTTACAAAAAAAAAAATTTTTTTTTGAAAATAATTTTAATTTTTTTAATTTTTTGTATTTTTTTTTTTTTTTTTTTTCCCCTCCTATTATATTTAAAACAAATATATATAATACTTGCTTCTTTATATATTATGCCATTATTTTATTTTTTAATCACGTATGAATATACATTAAAAATTTTTTTTTAAAAAAAAAAAAAAAAAAAAAAAAAAAAAAAAAATAGCTAGCACTGAATTTTTGTTGAATAAATTTTTTTTATAGGACCATTTTTATATGGTTTTTTTTTTTGTACTTTATTTATTTCTTCTTCTAATAAAGGAATTTGATTTAAAACATCTTTTATGTTTTTTTGTCTTGACAATTCTTTGCTCATATATTGTAGGTTTTTTTCAAATTGGTTTTTCATAATATCTATTTGTGATTTAAAAGCATCTAATTTTGCTTGTTCATATTCCTTTTCTATATCTTCGGTTGAATAAACATGAACTTCTTCAGTTGGTGGAGATCTTCTTAATTGAGTGTCGTATAATGCTCTCCATATTGTTTCTTCTTCTACTGGTCCTTTTGATTTTATTTGAAGAAAACTTGGTAATGATGAATTATTATTATTGTTATTTTCTTTTTTTATTTCATTAAACATTTTTTGAGTATTCTGAAAATTTACATAAAAATTATTTTGAGCATCTTTTGTCTCATTATAAATTTGTATCAAATTAAAAGCAAGTCGTTTTTCTGAAATTGGCAAACTTCCTATGTCTAACATTTTTTCACTTGATGAAAAGAGAATAAATACAAAAAAAAAAAAAAAAATATTTAGGAGAAATAAATTGTATTTAAAAAATTTCATTTTGTACAATATTTATATTATTTTTTGCTCTCTTTCATTAATTTTTTGTTTTTATTAATATGAATGTCTAATTTATGTATGTTTTCTTAATAAGTCAATTTTCATAAGATAAAACAATATAGATAATGTAATTAAAAAAAAGAATATTATAAAAAAATGTACTTTATGGAAAAAAAAAAAGGAAGATAGAAAATGACAGAAAAAAAAAAAAGTAATATGATTTTATTATAATTTTTTTTAAGATACATTAATGTGTATATACATTGTAATATATATTAAACAAAAGGAAAAATATATATTAAGATAAAACTTTAAAAGAATAAAAAAAAAAAAAAAAAAAATATAAATAAAATCAATAAATAATAAAAATACTAAAAATAGAAATAATATGTAAATATATTATATAATGATAAAAATTATAGGATTTAGTTTTTATTCCTGCAGTTATCGTTTTTTATTTCATTCTTTTAAAAAAACGTTTGCAGGTAATGTTCCGAGAAATTTTGAACGTTTATAATCACTAAACCTAAAAAAATAGTTAAAATAACAGTTAAAAAAAAAAAATATTTAATTTTTATATTTCTCTTTTAATTTATTGTTATAATATTTTTTTTTATTAACCTTCCTGTTATTAAATTCCCAAAAAAAGAACCTAAATATATTCCAGCTATTGAAAAAAAAGGTAAAATAATTATTTTACTTTTTGCATCATAATATCTAAAATGTTTAAAACTATATAAAGGGAGTAATAGAAAACCTTTAAAAAAAAAAAAAAAAGAATTTCACAAAAATTTCATTTATAAATTTTATACTTTTTGTAGTATATATATATATCAAACATTTTATGTAAAAATATATATATTTCTTTATAACATACCCATTAAAGAACACATTTTGCATTTAACCTATTATATTATTATTAAACACAAGAAAAAAAAGAGAATTAATTATAAATGACTTATAAAAAAAAAAAAATAATATATATAGACTCAAATTAGAGTACTTTATAATATATATATACATATGTTTTTTTTTAAAAATGTTACTTGTTTTTCTACATCTTTTTGTCTAGTGTTTAAAATATTCAATATATTTATAGTATTCATATTTTTATTATCTAATCCATTATCTAAAAATATTGAAAAAAAGACAAAAATTATAAAAGGGAGAAAAATAAATAATAATTTAACTACTACAATGAATTTTTTTTTTTTTTTTTTTTTTTTTTCTTATTTCATACCTGAGTATATGTTTGAAAGAATTTTAATAACATCATGATTATTTAATTTATTACAGTTGTTTCCAATTGTAAAAAAAGAACAATGAATAAAAAGTTTTTTTAAAAAATTAATTTTTCTTTTTTTATTATTTTTAGAGTATTTATACTCAAGTATTGTAATATCTGATGGTGCCTATATAAAAAAAATTTTGGTTAGAATCCATGTTAATTCATTTTTATGTTTTTCTTTGAATTTTTAAGATTTAAAAAATTTTTTTTTTTTTTACTTTAATGTAGGACATTTTAACATAAAAGAAAAAAATGTATGCAATAAGAATATATATATATATATATTTAAAGATTATTATTATTTAATAATTAAAAATTTTTTCTTAATTTTATTTTATTTGGACAAAATTTTAAAAAAAAGAAAAATCAAATTTTTTTGTTATAAAATTTTCAATCTTTATTTAATTCTCAAAACTTAAGTAAACACAAAAAGTAAACAAAGGTAATAATAAATTATCTATATCATAAAGGTATGCCTTAAAAAAAAAATATATATATATATATATATGTAAATTTCATAGTATCAGATTCATAAAAAATTTATTTTATTTTATTTTTTTTTATTTTACTTCAAAAATGGCACCAAATAAAGAAACGATAAAAAAAATATTTAAATTTAAGCATTTTCTCTAAAAATACGAATAAATGTAATATTTTAGATTTTTTTTTTTTTTTTTTTATGTACATAAAAATTTAAATAAAATAGATTTTTTTATATTATTATTCTTTACTTCAAAAAAATACTCAAAAATGATTAATGAGAAAAAAGTGCTAAAGAAAAAAAACAGTAAACCTAAAATTAAAATTAATATATAAAAGTAAGTGCATATATATTTTTTTAAATTATAAAAAAAAAAAAATTAAATTAAATATTAAAGATTATATTAAACCTGCATATGATTTATTATTTGTATTTTTTATTTTTGGTTTTGGATATATCAGTCCTCCTATTGCAGCCTTAAAAGAAAAAAAAAAAAAAAAAAAAATTAAAAAATAACAGTAATGATATAATATTTAAAAAAAAAGAATATTAAAATTTTTCTTTAACAAATGAGTCTCCTATACATAGTGTATTTAATCCAATACTATATAAAGTTAAGTTAGTTTCTCTAAAATCATAAGTTATTTGATTTTTTTTATGAATATAATTTTTATCATTAAATATTGCATCTATGATTATTGGAATATATACACTGAAAATTAAAAAAAAAAAAATATATATAAAGACAACTGAAAATTTTATTCTAATAATTATTATTTGTTATTCAAAAAAATTCTACCCAGATAAAAGGTAAATATGAGTAAGAACCAATCCTTTTTTGTCTCTTTCATCTATAAATCTAATTAAATATATTATAATTAAAAGTAAAGAAAAAAAAAAAATTAATTTTATCAAACCTTGTAATGATTTTTTTTATAATATTAGAGAAAGGAAATAGACTTTCGTAAATTTTTCTTATAATTTCAATTAAAATAAATAATAGAAACACAAAAGAAAGAGTTAATATCAGTAATTCAACCTAAATTATCAAAAGATATATATATATATATATATCTATATATATATATATACTAAAATCATATCAAAATCATAAAGAATATAAAAATACATATAAGTTTGATCTTACATTAGTTTCACTCATACAATATATAAATATCTTTATTTATGTTATTTTTACTTTGTTCGTTATAAATGATAAATAGACATTTATAAGAAGAAGAAAATGATAATGTTTTCTAATATAGGGAAGATTTTTATTTTTTTTTGCTATATTATAAATATAAATTAAATATAGTATAGTTATAATAAACCATAATGAAATTAAAAGATAATTATTTTTTCTTCTTATTATATTTATTATAATGTGAAATACTTTTATATCTACGAAGAAATTAAAAAAAAAAAAAAAAAAAAAAATAGTATAAAAATCTTTTTATTTTTTATGATTTTTTTATTTTGAATAAAAAAATTATAAACTTTTTTTACTTTTTTTATATGTGGAATCATATTTATTTGAAAAAAGATTCAATATATTATATAAAAAAAATAATACTGATGATAAAAAAAGCTTTTTTTTTTTAATTTCTTTTTGTAAGCAATATATACAACACATTCCATATATAACCAAACTGATAATCTAATAGAAAAAATTATTAGAAAAAATGATTAGAAAAAATGATTAGAAAAAATGTTTAGACAAAATTTTTAAATTTTCGCCGAAAATAAAATAATAAAGTAATATATTTATTTTATTTTATTTTATTTTTATTATTACAATTTTACTAAAAAATATAAATAAAGTGTTAGGAATAATTTGATTATTTAAGTAGATATATAGATGGCAATAAAAAGAACAGTCAAGAATTAAAGTTCCTATAACACTTATTAGTAATCCTTCTAAAAAGGTAAACACTCTAAAAAAAAAAAAAAAAAATTTAAATAAAAATAATTTGGTAGTCATTAAATCAAAAATATTTTTTTAATTAGATAATAGAAACTTATATATTAGTAATTTTTTTAATATTTTTTTATATTTAATTATAAACTATATTATTATTAATTTTTTTAAAAGAATTGTTCTAACTTATTTGTTAAATAAAAACACCCTATCAGCAATAGATGGTAGAACGTAAAATTTAGAAAGAAAAACAAGAAAATAATTAATAATTTTTCATTAATTTTAATTAAATCTAAATTAGGAAAAAAAAAAAAAAAAAAAAATAAATAAATAAATAAATAAATAAATAAATAAATAAATAAATAAATAAATAAATAAATAAATAAATACTGGAGAATTATAAAATTAATATAAATAAATATATATATAAAATAATTTTATTAATTTAAAGATATTACTTATAATTACAAAGAAAAAAGACAAGTTATAAGCAATATAAGTTAAGATATTAATTTTTACATATCTTAGGTATATACTTGAAAGTACAAACTTATTTACATATAAAATAGATAATATCGCAACTTCTATAAAAAAATAAAAAAAAATATAATTAGTTATATTAATATTATTTCATATAGATATATATTAATATTTAAGAATATTTTTGAGAATTTATATATGTAGCAATATTTTTTTTTTTTTAAAGAGAAATGAAAAAATTATTTAAATAAAAAAAAAAATAAAATTTAAGTTTGGACCATGTGTTAAAATTCTATATTTAAGAATCAAAAGTGTTGAAAAAAACGGCAGAAATAAAGAAGGGAAAATATTATTTAAGTATATGCAATAAAATAATTGAAAAATACTAATTTCATCCTTTTCATATAAATTTATAAAATTATGATTATTTTTTTTTGATAAATTAGTGAGTTTTTCATATTTATAAAATGATCCTATATCTAAAAAAGAGTTTATATTGTCTTTCAATTTACTTTCTTTTTTATTCTTTCTATTATAATATAAACAAGTAGAAATAAGTATGTTGCACAGGAGAGTTTGAAATATCCAAATATATGTAAAATAACAAAAAATAAAAACTTTTTTTTTTAGTTCTGTAATTATTATTAACGATACTAATAAAATATTGATCATTCCTAAATCTTTCATAAAAAATTGATATACTTTATTTAACATTTTATTTAATAAAATTATATTCAAAATCATTAAATTTATTATGTAGTTTCTTTTTTCATTTCAATTTTTATGTTTTTTTTTTTTTTTTATTAGATAACTAAAATTAAAAAAAATAGAAAATTAGAAATTTCTATTTTTATTAAACTACATTCCATAAAAATAATTATTTATACAAATCATCTATAATAATACATATATATATTTTAAATAATAAGAATGTATATGTATTAAGTATGTAAGAAATCTGTATTTTTTTTATGATAAAAAAAAAAAATGTTTAATTTTTTTTTCTTTTTTTATCCTAATTTATTAATTTTTTTTTTTTTTTTTTTTTTCTTTTTATTTGCATTAAAATTTTTTTACACGCAAAAAGTTTTTTTTTTTTAACATATAATTTAGTAACACAAAATTATTGTGCAAATAATTTATTTTTTATATAAAATAATAACATGAATAGCTAGTAATTAAAGAATAAAGTGTGTAAAAAAAAAAAATAAAATAAGAAAAACAACAAAAAGATATAAAAAAAATTATTAACATAAATATAAAAAAACTTAAAAAAAAGAAAAGTACTGACATGTACATAAATATGCATATCAGAGTAATAAAGAAAAATATATAAACTTTTTTATATAATAAAAAAAAAAATTATTATATAACACTTTTATATCCAAATAAATCTCTTATATTTTTAATATTATATTTAATCATTGTAGGTCTTTCTAAGCTTAATCCCCATGCAATTACAGATACTTCTTTAGAAAATCCCATAGATCTTAACATTTCAGGTCTAAAAATTCCGCTATTACCAACTTCTAGCCATTTTTTATTTTGTTCATGATAACCATATATTTCCATTGATGGTTCAGTATAAGGATTAAATGTTGGTTTAAATTTTAATTTATGTATTCCTATATTTTTATAAAATGCTGATAATGTTCCTATTAAATGGCCAAGTCCTAAATCTTTATCAATTATAAGACCTTCTATTTGATGAAATTCAGCTAAGTGAGTACTATCAAGATTTTCATTTCTAAATACTTTATCAATACTAAAATATTTTTTTGGTATAATTCGTCCTTTTTTTTTGTATTCCTTAGCTAAATTAAACAAAACACGACATGAATTAGCTGTTGTATGAGTTCGTAAGACATTTTTTTTACTCTCATCTAATCTCCAATTATAATTCCATCCAAAACTTCCATAGTCTCCATGTGTGTGCACTCTTCTTATATTCTCAATATATTCAGAATCTATAAAATTATTTTGACATGTTTCTGGTTCTTTTATAAAAAAAGTGTCTTGTAAATCTCTACTTGGATGCTGTTGAGGAATATATAAAGCATCAAAACACCAAAAAGAAGATTCTACATATTTATTAGTTTCCATTTCTTCAAATCCTAAAGAAATAAAAATTTCTTTAAAGGTTCTCATTTGCTTTGTTAAAAGGTGCAAATTACCTTTATTTATTTTCTTTCCACTGGAAAAAAAATTATATTTTTTTATATCATATTTTTGATATTCTTCATTCTTTAACAAAGAATAAGTTAAATCAGTTATCTGCTTCTTTATATCTTTTCTGAAATTACTGGTTTTTATAATATAACTATATGAATTTTTTTTCACTTCTAATAATTTTCTTTTTTTTAAATCTTGAATTAAATTATTTATATTTTCTATATTTTTTTTTTTTAATTCATCAAAAAGAATATCTTCATCATTTCCATATCTATTTATAATTTCTAAATAAATTTGTGTCTTATCCTCAATTTTATTTATATCCATACTTGAGCTTAAGCTTTTTTCATTTTTGTTTAGTTCTATCATTTTATTTTTTAAATTAATGTTTAATCCTATGTCACCTCTTTTCCCAAATATTTTTTTTAAATCCTCCATTGCACACTTTTTTTTTTCTAATACAAATCTTAACACAACATATTCTGGTGATCCTTCTCTTAAATATTGAGTTCCCTCCTCTGTTAATAGGTATGTATTGAAATTTTTAATGTTGTTGATAATGTAATATAAAGTTTCCAGCTTTTTAATCATACCAATTGCTTTATTATGATCTATTTTATACTTTTTACTTATGTGTAATGACGTTGTATATTCATTTAATAAAACATCAATTCCTTTGTCTTTTTTTAAGTTACTATAATATTCACAGTGTTCTTTTTTTTCATTGCTTTCTTTTTCTTTACATAGTTTAAATTCTTCATCTAATATATGAAGAAAGTTACATAATTCTTCATTTTTCTTTTCCTCAGATATATTGTTATTCATTATAATTAACTAAAGGTAAACGAATATATTACTATAAAAATATTTTCTTTTCTTTTTTTACTTTAATTTGTATATATTTGTTTTACACCTTTTTAATTATCTTTTTCTCCTTTTCTTTGAATTATAAAGGAGTAAAACAAAACAAATATATATTATAAAAATGTATAAGAGATAAGAAAATTAATTTTTTCTTTTTTTTTTTTTTTTTTTTTGTATCTAAACATATAGATTAATACTAATCTTCCTTAAGATTTCAGAAAAAAGGAAACAAAAAAAAATTTTTTCCTTTTTTTTTAAAAATACTCTTGTAAATTGGTAAAATTTTTTTTTTTTCTATATAACCTTTTTATTTTTACATTAGGAGTCTTATTCATGTTTTCATATAAGGAATATATTTTTTTTTTTTTTATAACTATTATAAAATTTCATGTATATATAAATGCATTCTTATTTTTTTAAAAAAACTATTTTTATATTTTTTTTTTTTTAATTAAAAACTATTCTACAATTTATGCAAAAAAAAAAAAAAAAAAAAAAAAAAAAATTTTTTAAAATAAATTAAAAAAAAAAAAAAAAATTAAATGTAAAACTAAAATAAAATAAATGATCATTTAGTTAATAAATATACAAAAAATTATAAAAATAAAAACAAAAAAATATTGAGAAAAATATTTTAAGAACTTCAAAATTTCAAAAATTATAGAGCTTAAAATGAAAAATTAAAAAAAGAATATATATATATATATATAAATATATATTTGTATATATTTAAAATATTAGTAATTGTAAATTTTTATTGAGAGATGGAGCAAAATCAATCAAAAAACCAAAAAAAAATTAAAATTAAAAAAAGTCAGAAACCATTAGTTGTAAGTAATAGAAAACCATTTAATGTTTCTGAGAAAAAAAAAAATTCTAAGCCTCAAGTAAGAGATCCAAGATTTTCTGAATTTTCAGGTACAAAAAAAATGAATATATTTTTTTATATGTGTATATAAATTAAAGCTTTGAATATATGTAAAAATAACGAAATACATAGTATATATATAAAATTAAATAATAAAAAAAACAAATATATATAGATATATGTTTAATAATAAAAATTATATATTAATGCTATATACTTTATTTTTAACAATATACGTATTGAATATATTTTATGTATTTTTTTTTTAAAGGTGCATTTAATCCAAATTTTTTTAAAAAAGCTTATAAATTTTTATATGACTCTAGAGAGGAAGAAAAGAAATTAATAGAAAAAAAATTAAAAAGCAAAAATTTGAAAGAGGAAGAAAAAATAGAATTAAAAAAAAAGTATAATAATTATAAGAGTGTTGATGTGTTATTAAAAAAAAAGGAGGAAGAAAGGAAACTAAAATTGCAACTAGTAAAGGAAGAAAAGGAAAAGATTTTAACAAAAAATAAAAAACCATTTTATTATAGTGATAGGAAAATAAAAAAAATGGTAGAAGAGAAGTTTTCAAATAATAAGAGTATAAAAAAAGTTACTAAAAAAGAAAAAAGAATTTTACAAAAAGAAAAAAAGAAAAATATGATACCAGCAAGAAGATATTTTGAAAATACTTGAAAATTAAAAAATATTTACTTTTATACCTATAAATTTAATTTTTGTTTTCTTTTGAATTGTAACATTTTTTTTTTTTTTTATATATGCTAACATTTAAATTTATAATACTTTTTTTTTTTTAATTTTTTTTTTTAAACATTTTATATGCTCCAATCTATTTGATTGAATTATAAAGTATTTTTCCTTGTATATTTTTTTTTGTAAGTTTTTACACTTATTTTGTATTTGTATACATAGCAGTTTTTTTAATTTAAAAATTTTATGAACCATTCATATATATATATATTTATATTTCCAACATATTAACATTTATAATATTTGAAACACTATCATAAATGAGTTTTTTTTTTTAATATATTATTTAAAAATAAATACAAAATGTTATGTTTTTAAAAGGAAAATTATAACAAAAAATGTTTAAAAGAAAACAGAGTCACACTTTCTTAAACTTTTTTAAAAAATTTTTTTTTTCTGAATTTATAAATAAAGAGAATGATAAAATAACAGGAAATGTAGTAAAATTTGATAAAAGAAAAGGATATGGTTTTATAAGTAAATAACATATGTAAAAATCTATTTATGCTTATTGTACAAAAAAACTTGATATGAAATTTTAAATTCTTTATTTATATTTTATTTAATTTTTTGTATAGAACCCAATGATGGAGGGCCTGATGTTTTTGTTCATTACTCTGATATTTGTCACAGTAACTTTGATTACATAAACCTTATTATATAATATAATAACTAAATTAAAATTGAAAAAAAAATACAATTATTTGTTTATAATAATTTATAGATAGAAGTTATGCTATTACAAGTAAAGAAAAAAACAAATTAACATGGAATTCAAACATGAATTTAAGGAATAACAAAGATGATTTAAATTTTGAAAATGATTATAAAAAAGAGCAGGAAATTAAAAAGGAATTTAAATACTTAATACCAGGTGAAAGAGTCAAATTTTCAGTAATATATGATGAAAAAAGTCATTCTAGTAAAGCAATAAACGTTGAATATCTTGATTAAAATTTATTAGGATACATAATTAATATATGATATGCTCCTTTATATTATTTATCTATTAAACTTTTAATATTATTGTTTTTATATCTACGTAAAAAATTTTCTTCAGTTTGAAATACTTAAAATAATTTTATTAACACCTTCAAGATAGAATAAATGTTATATTTTTTTTTTTTTTTTTTTTTTATTTACAAGGATTTTAAAAAATTTTTAAAATTTTACAAAAAAAAATTTAAAGTAATGTTATTAAAAAAATATTGTATGTTTAGAGAATATTTTTTATATTCTTTTTTAAATATTTAAAAAAAAAAAAAAAAAATGACATTTAAATAAAAAATATAACTTTTAATTATAATTGTATTACTTGTTACTTTTTTATTATGTTTATTATTTAAATATTAAAAAGGGTCTTAAAAGTTTCAAATACATAAAACAAAAATAAAATAAAACAAAAATGGCTAGTTATCAATATTTTAGTTATATAGATTTATATAAAATCAATAATGTGAATTTAGACCCTTTTACTGAAGTATTTAATGATAAATTTTATTTAAGATATATTTACAAATGGCCTCATATGAATATTGTTAGTAAAGATATGGATGATCATATAAGTGGATATATAATAGGTATAAATGTTTAAAAAACTTAAAAATGATAGCAATATATATAAACAATCTTAAATAATAAAATGAATAATAAGAATTAAAAAAAAAAAATTTTTAAAATATATTATTAGAGAAATTTACATAATTATTTGTAATATTTTAAGGAAAAGAAGAAGGATATGGTGAAGAATATCATGGTCATGTAACGGCGTTATCAATCGAAGAAGATGGTAGAAGAACAGGAAAAGGGATTGGTTTAATGAATGAATTTGAGAAAATATCTAAAATAATTCACAAAGGTTATTTTGTTGATTTATTTGTTCGAATATCAAATGATCCAGCTATTAATATGTATAAAAAGTTGGGATACATTATCAATGAAGAAATTACTAACTATTATTGTGGTAATGAAAGTGCTCTAGATATGAGGAAATACTTAAATTTAGAAAAAACATAATATATATAATAATAAGATATATATATAAATATATATATATTAAATATGAAAAGTTAAAGTAAAATTTTTATTTGTAAATAACATATTTTAAAAAATATAAATTATTATCAAGTTAAAAAAAAAAAAATAAATAATTAAAATGGATTTCATATATATTTTCACTAATTTTTTTTTATTTTTTTTCGCACAATATTTTAAAAACTATATCTTGGTTTAACACACACTTTTAATTTAAATAAATATTATTATGAATATTATAATTGATTTTTTTTTTTTTTTTTAATAAAAAGAAGAAAATGAGAATATTATGTAGAATAAAATTTTATCTTCGCAATTTTTTAAGAAAAAATCATTTTAATTGAGAAATTAAAAAATAAAATACATGTTCATGTGCCTAAAATATTGAAAAAAGTATAAAATATGTACATATATTTAAATAAAAATGCAAATATAAATAATATAAAAATATATTTTTTTTTTTTTTATATAAGACATTTAATGATATTATATCTACACAAATTTTAGTAAAAATAATTGAAGATATTAGCTTATTTGTTGGCATTCAATTCATAAAAAAAAAAAACATTTATTTTCTGTTACTGTTTCGTATTAAATCTTTTTTTTTTTTTTGAAGTTCATAAAAAAGTTTCTAAATATAATATATATATATATAAATTTAAAAAAAAAAAAAAAAAAAAAAGGTAAAATTAGTGATAAGTAAATAATTTAAAAGGATACTATTTTAAAATTTAGAGAGAAAATACATCATAAAATAATTTTTTTTTTAAGTTCGTTGAAAAATTGATTTTTTTTTTTCCTTTTTTTAAAAAGTATATTATAAAAATGAACAACAAAATGAAAAATTTATTATCTGATTTTAAACTTTTGAAAATTAACCATGGTGCTGTTAAAAGGCTTTTCAAAGAATTAATATATTATGAAAAGGAAGAAGAAGAATTAAAAAGTAAAGTAAATAAACTCAAGGTAGGATATTTATTATATACAATATAAATTAGGATATTAAACATAATACCCTTTTTTTAAATAATTTTAACATATATAAAATAAATAGATAAATATTTACATATATATATAAGCGTTTAAAATTATATTATCAGTATTCGTAAAATTAAACATGAATAGTTAGCAAAAAGTTTATTTATTTTGTGTACTTCCATATATGTACAATATAAATTGGGTTATTTAATAAATATTATATATATGTATATTTTTTTTCTCTTTCTTTAATAGGATGAAAATAAACACGAAGGTGAGATAAAAAAAGCAGAAGAAATTTTACAAGAAACGATAAGAGTATTACCACATATAAATACTTCCTTACATAAAACTTTAAAGAAATTATGCAATATAATTTATGAAAATTTTGAGGATATATTAGAAATTAATGGTAAAAAAATTGAATTTTCTAATAAATACTCTGAAGAGGAATTAAAGCAAAATTTTGCTACATTATATGAAGAATTCTACCAAGAAATAAATGACATTAATCAAACATTAGAAAACGTATTTCTTCATATTAAAGATGCTGAGATTCCTACATGTAATCGAATAGATAATAATTCTTTATTATTACCAAAAGAAGAATATGTAGATATATAAAAACTTTTACCTTTAGATAAAACATTATGGAAGATTTTTATTTATGTATATATTTGTTTCTCATAACTTTTATTTTCGTAAAATTTTTTTTTTTCAAAAATTTTCATTTATATTAATTTTTATTTTTTAGTGTTTTATTTAAATTTAGTTTTTCATTGATAAATAATAAAAAAAAAAAAATTTAGAATTCTTATTAATAATAGATATCATCAGGAAAGTAAATATTAGTTTATCTTCTATATAGAATTAATTATTTTTAAGAATAGATTAAGATAAAAAATTAGTTTCTTTTATTTAAAATTTTAATTAAAATATGTACGATTTTTAAAAAAAAAAAAAAAAAAAAAAAAAAAAAAAAAAAAAAAAAAAAAAAAACTAATAAAAAGTATCATATAATGAGAATAACAATTAAAATTGTAGCAAAATTAGTTAAATTTATAAAAATAGAACAATTAGAAAAAAAAATAAATTTATCTATATGAGCTCTACTCCCATGAGAATATTAAAAAGGAAACATTTTTGTAAAAACAACAAACCTTTTAAAGAAAATTCATTAATTAATAATATTTTGTTTCCTATATAATTCATTGAGTACATATTTTTTATAGATATTCTATGAATTCATTTAGTTAAAAATTGTATATTTTTTATTGTTATTTCAAGAAAAGGATCAAAATAAAATTATAATTAAATAAATTTTCATGAAACTTTTATATTTATGCATTATTAGTGCATTTTAAAAAAAAAAAAAAAAGAATATTCTTTGTAATAAATCTCTAGTATTTTTTAAAATTTGTAAATTTTCTTATGTACAATTTTATATATATATATATACATATATATATTTATATATATACATACATATATAATGATTTTTTTTTAATAAAAATTAAAATTTAAATATATAATTAATTAAATAATTATGTTTTTATTACTTTTATATACTTCCATTTTTGTTCATATATGTGTTTAAATGAATAAATTTAAAAATAAACTTTTCTGTTTAAAATTAAAAGTAAAAAATTGTTTCAAGAAAGAAGAAAAATAGAATAAGATAAAAAGTACACTAAGAAATTGAAAATTAGTAAAACATAGATTAGAATAAAAAAAGGAGTGAACAACAAAAAAAAAAAAAAAAAAAAAAAAAAAAAAAAAAAAAAAAAAAAAAAAAAAGCAATAAAATAAAGGGATAGAAATATGGTTGAAAATATAATAATTAAAACAAATGATGAAGATTATTATAGAATATTAGGTAATATTCGAGACTATCCTAAAAAAGCTGTTTTTAATATAGAGGAAGTTATCCCATTTTTTAAATATTTATGTTTTCAATGGTTTGAAAAAGATTATTATAGATAATTATTTATCTTATATTTCTTTTATATATATATATTGATTTTTTTAACAATTAGTGACTTTATTTTACTATTTTATTGTGGAAATTTATTTAAGACAATTATTTATTTTTATATTCTCATATTTATCTTTATATTTATTTAATTTTTATTCTTTCTTTAATTAGGGAAGAGAATTTTACTCCTTTTAGATTTATTGAGTTTGTTCACAATAAATATTTTATATGCCCAATTGTTGTGATAATATATTTGTTATTTTGTAAATATGGAAATATTCTTATGGAAAATAGAAAGCCATTTAATATAAAAAAAATAATAATAATATGGAACTTGTTATTATCATGTTTTAATATGGTTGTAATAATGAGATTATTACCTGTATTGTTATATATAATTTATCATTATTCTTTTACTGGATTATTAATAATACCACCAGTTTATATGTATGCATTTGGTCCTGTTGGATTGTGGATATGTTTATTTATATTATCTAAATATTTTGAATTAATTGATACATGTTTTTTAATTTTAAGAAAAAAAGAAGTTACGTTATTACATTGGTTTCATCACTCAACTGTTTTATTATATACATGGGATACCTATTTTGTTGAATTACCAGCTGGAGTTGTTTTCATTTTTATTAATGCTTTTGTACATGTTATTATGTATTTTTATTATTTTTTAGCTACACTATATAATAGACCATTAAAATGGAGTGTTGTTGTTACTTTTATTCAAATTTTTCAAATGGTTTTGGGTATTTTATTAACCCTTTATTGCTTATATATAACTTATATTTCTAAGTACAATACTAGTTGGGATATCAATATTATTCATAAATTAAAAGATAATTTTTCATTGGATAATGGTCATTATATTTCAAGAAAAAATATATTCTGTGCTTGTATAATGTATTTGTCTTATTTATATTTATTTGCAAAATATTTTATTAATAGATATGTTGTTAATTACTTAAAAAAAAAGCAAAAATGAAGTTAAAAATTTGTTTTTTTCCTTTTAAGAAAGTAAAAAACTTCGTAGAAAAAAGAATGAATTTAAGAAAAAATAATAAATAATTATAAATTTAATACCTTTATTTGAAACTTTATTTTATTTTTATTAATTTTTTTTATATTTCTTATTTATTTAAAGTATTTATATTTATTTACTTTTTTTTAGCAAAATTTTATCATTTAATTTTAATAACCCATTTCTTAATTTTATCAGTATTTTATATATATATATATATATATTTTTTTTTTAATTATATTTACATAAATACTATTTTTTCATTATATTTTATATAATTCTTTTGTTTGCATTTTTTTTCTTTTTATATTTAAAAGGGTAGTAACAAAGGTATTTGTATAGACATGCTATAATTCGTAAGATACTAATAATTTTAAATCATTTTTTTTTTTTTTATAATGGATAAATTATTTTAGAGAATAAAGATATGTGATATTCATATGTATATATATATATATATGTACTTTTTTTTTGTTATTTAAAATAAAATAATTCTTTTTGTTTTTATTCTTTTTCGAAATCGTTTAATCTGATAATTATATTATAATGTTAAACTTTCATATTTCAAAAATTTGCTGCTTTAAAAGACTTACATAAATTGCATATCAATATTTGTAAATCATATATTTATATTTAAAAAAATATCTAAAGTATCTAATGAATAATACCTTACAACAAAATAAAAAAGAGTTTTATAACAGAAAGATTTTAAAAAATATGAATATTTTTTTTTTAAATATAAAATAAAAAAATTTTTTAGTATTATAAAAATAAAATATGCTTACATTAAAAAAAATTTTCAAATTTATGAAATAATTTTGTATTTATATATTTTAAAATTAATACTTCATAACAATTAATCATAGTAGGACATTTTTTGATTAAAAAGAAAAAATATATTTTTTTAAACATAAAGAATATATAATTTTATAAAATTAAGAAAGAGCAAAAAATGTTAGGTGATATACTAAAATGGAATAATTAATTCATTCAAGATTTTTTATAGCAAAAAATATTTGCAATTTTTTTTTTTTTTTTTTTTTTTTTAAATAGTCAAGCTGTTATTTCATTAGTTCAGAGAAAATTTATTTTTAAAACATTTAACAATTAAAAATAACATAAAAAAAAATATATAATTTTATAAACTCTTAATAATGAATAATTACTGTAAAAAATAATATGTTATCAATTAAAATAACTTTATATTAATAATGATTACTTATATTACAAATATTAAAAACTATAAATATAAAAGATAAAAGACTACTATATATGTTATATGTATAGAAAAAGAGTATAAAATAATAAAAGAAAAATACAAATAAAAATAAAAAAAGTAATAATTACTTATAAAAATTAAGTTATATAAAATAATATTAAAAAGAAATAAAAATAAACCAATAAAATAAAAGAAGTTATAAATTCTAAAGGTAAAAAAAAAATATAAATGTAATATTTATAAGAAGTAAAAATGATTAAGTAGGAATAAGTTTAAGAAGTATTAAAAAATCATTATTTTATTTAATTTTTTTTTTTTTTTTTTTTTAAATATCATAAATATTGTTTTTGTTCATTTCTTTTAATTTTATTAATTATAGTTTATTTTGTAAAATATTAAAACTTAAACACTAAAAATTAAATTATTTATAGTATTAAGCAGATATATATAACTGTTTAATAAGTTTTTTTTTTTTTTTTTTAAACTATAAAATTTTTTTAAAATTAAAAGACATGGTTATTCAATCAACTAATTCTAATATAAATACAACAAACATTAATATATGCAATAGAGAAAATAAATCTGAATGGTTGTTATATCCTCAATCTAATTATGAATTCAACATTGATGAAAAACTAAAAAATAAATTTATAATAGATAATGAAAAATGTAAGAAGCGTATAAATTCTTATAATAAAAATGGAATCAGAAATTCTGTACTGGCAATAATATTATGCCATAGATATGAATACCCACATTTATTATTACTGCAACATTTAGAAAGTCAGAAATATTATTTATTAAATGGAAAATATAAAACATGGGAAAAGCCAAAGGAAGTATTAAAAAAAAAATTACAAAAATATATTAATAAAATTAAAGATATACATTTTATAACAAATCAAATAAATTCTGAAAAAGAAGAAACAGTTGAAATTGGAGAATTCTTAGGAGAATGGTGGAAAACACAATTTAATTCAGTTTATTTACCTTACCTACCTGCACATGTAACTAGACCTAAGGAATATGTTCGGTTATATCAAGTAACATTGTCATCAAAATGTATTTTTCATTTACCACCTGGTTTTACATTAAAAGCTTTACCTTTATTTGATTTAAACAACTGTGGTTTAGCTATTAATGGATTATCGAGTATACTTTCAAGATTTAAATTACACTGTATGGTTCAGGAAGAATCAGAAAATTAGAGTCTATTGAAAAAAAAAAAAAAAAAAAAAAAAAAAAAAAAAAAAAAAAAAAAGCTATTTTTCTATTATTTTTATTTTATTTAACACATATATTTTTTTTAATTTTAATTTTACATTTATTTATCCTTTTTAATTTTCTATTATATTTTAATGTGAACATTTTAAATATATTTTTTTTTTTTAAGTTTTGTTTAACATTATTATTTTATTTTGACAATTTTTTTTAACTATAAAATTATTAATAAATAATTAGTGATTCCATGTTTGATACAAAAAAGTTGTTTTCAACTTGATTTATAAAATTTGTATAACTACAATGGAATTATTAATAAAAAAGATAAAAATAAAATAACAAAATATAAATAGTAGTTAAATTAAAATTCAAATAAAAATAATTTGCTTTAAATATTGCAGCATATTTTAAGTTTTCTTAGATGAAGAAAAAAGAAAAAATAACTTAATGTTTTATTATTGCTATTACTTAAAAAATATAATAAGTTTCTTTGTTTAATTTAATAAAAATAAAATTATATAAATATTAATAAAATAATAAAAAAAACTTTATTGGAATAATTTTTTAAGAATAGTTTATTAGTTAATATAAATATAAAGAGGTAAATAGAAAAAAAACAACTTATTTATAAAATCCTAATAGAAATGTAGAAAAGAGAAAGTATTTTATTTTTATTACTTTTATTTTATATGTAGTGCTATTATATCTTAAACTAGTAACATATAAATTATATATATAATATATATAATATATATGTGTAAACTCTTTTTGTAATATTTTAAAAATATATACGGTTATTCTTGTCAACTAATATTTGTATACAATTATATAATTTTTATTTTTATTTTTTTTTTTTTTTATTTAATTATGTTTTTAAGATTTGAATAGCCATTATAGTAGTTTTAGCATGAGTGCATTCGTTTTCAGATTCTAAACAAGTTGATGTAAATATAAGGGATCTATTTGTTATCTGTACATTTTTAACAGCAACAAAATATTCATTTTTTTGAAGTTCAACGTTTTTTATTAATGGTAATCCATTTACTTCAATAAAGGCATTTTGCTTATCATTAGAAGATATATTACCAATTAAAACCTGAATTGTATATGTTCCATTTTCATGAGTTTTAAATTTCCAAAAATTTGTCTGACATTCTAAATCAGTTATGCAATGTTCGCTAGCTGATGCAGGTGGAAAGTTAATTCCTCCTGAAAATAAACTATTTGAATAAATGTTCTTTTGTATTAAAGGTTCTAATAAGTTAACTGGTCTATTCCATCCATATGCAAAAGTACCATAATCTTTAAATACTTCTCCTGAATCTATTAGAAATTTATTTGGTAAATTTAAATCATAATTTCTTTTAAAAACAATGGAATAACTATTAGGAGAAGAAGAATATAATTGACTAAAATTTTGTATAAATGCAGGAGAAATAGTAAAAGATAAATTAGAACTCTTATTTTGGTTTAAAGACAAAATATTATTTTGCAAACTTCCAACATAGTTTTCTTGTTTATTGCTTATCATTACTAAAAATTTGCAATTTTGTTTATTTTGGTTTTTACAAACACCTGCATGAACAGCTGTTTTACATAAAGCTGAGTCAGTGGAATATAAATCTGAACCGTAAACTTCACCAGATAATTGTTCCATACAGTGGTAATCACAGGTAGCTAAGAATTTATCTCCATTAATTAAAGGTAGAACATCAGGTATATCATTTAACGTATTATTACAATCAATAATATCTATAATTGCATGATGAACCATATAATCATTATCAGTTATGTTACAAGAATTTCCTATAAGTTCAAAAGATCCACCTGTTTCATCGTTATTTACAAACATATCTCTTATTTCTATTTTAACTGAGGTAGTAATAATTGGATGCTCTAATTTAAATGTATTATGATCCATGTTAGAAGTATGCAAAATTGGTACAATTAATTCGGTATCATCAAAAAGTAAAGATATTTCTGATGGCCATGTTAAGATATCATCTCTAGGTTTAAAACGAAATTTATTAATTTGAACTGGTCTATTAAAAAATACTTTTATATATTCACCAATAGATGCATTTGAAGATCTCCACATGCTATATTTTTTATCTATATGTAAATTCTGAAGTCCAGCTAAACAATTGAATTCTTCTGTTAATGCAGATGATTCTATACATTCTTTAAATACACTATTTTCTGGGGATGATAAAACTTCTTCTTCTCCATTGCATATAGTTGGTAAAATTTTTCTTTGTTGAGCAAATATCAAAAAAGGAATATTATTTAACACATGGAATTTCAATTCTGCTCTATTTTTTAAAGGAATAAATTTGATTTTGAACTTTTTTTTTTCTTTTGTTACACTATGAGTGACTTCTAAAATATCTTCTGTATTAAATGCTTTCCATAGAGAATCTTTATATGGGCTAAGAGGCAAAATTTCATTTTCTGGTGCAGCAATAAATAAATTAGAACCAGTGTTAATTGATAAAGAAAAATTGGTAAATTGAGGATTTGGTTCTGTTCTTATAAGATGTAAACCAATGTATTTGGATGGAATGCTTGTAATTAACCAATCAGTGTCATTTTTAAATATATATTCTCCTATATCAGTTAATCCTATCTCAAATAATTCTGCATTTAATGAAGAAAATCTTGTAGGAGGAATAATATTTTCACTAAAAAAATAATGACTTTGAATTACTTCCTCGTCTATTGCACTCGATTTCCATAATAATTTAAAAGAAGCTGATTCTCCATTTTTATATTTTAAATGGGAAGAATGAGAAACTTCTAAAACAAATTTATGTTTTTCTCCACCTATTAATTCAATAGGTTTCGAGTTTTTTTTAATTATTTCACTTTTATCATCATTTACAATAGAGTATTTCATTGATCTTATAGAAAAAGAATTTTCTTCTATTTCTTCAAAGCCATGCATTAATACAACTTTATTGTTTAAAAGTAATCTAACAGAGCAATCAGTTTCAATTGCAAAAATATACGTTCCATTGTGTGGTGCTAATAAAAATCCTTCATATCGAATAGAATATTTGTAAGGGGAAAGACTCTCTAAAGGACCTCTATTACTATAAAAAAAATTAATATCTTTTTCAATTCTTGTTTCAATTGGTGATCCTTCAAAAATAGGGTTATTAAAATAGGATACTTTTAATCCGTCACTACGTGGCTCATCTTCATAACCTGGAGAATTTTCACAATTTTCCTCAGCTTGTTTAGCACTTTCATTCTCATTTTTAATGTCTATTTGTAACTTATCAATAATTTTTTTAGTGGAATCTATGTCATTAGAATTATTTTCAATTTTTGATAAAGAATCTTCGCTTTTAGTAAGCCATTCATTAATTTTTTCAATTCGAGAATTTATAAGTTCATGTTTTTTTCCACAAACAGAATCAAATTTTTGTAACATACTATGTATTCTACTATTTAAGACCTGTAATCTATCCTTTAATCTATCAGCTTCTAAAGATTTTTCTTCAAAAACTTTTTTTGCATGCATTCTTAGTTTGTCATAATTAATTGCATTAGCACAATAATCCCAATCACGAGAACCTTTGCCTAATAATTGAACCTCTACATAGCACCATTCTTTACCTGAAATTTTATAAATGAAAAATATATATATAATTATAGAAAAATTCTATATATATGTTCCTATTATTTTGATTTAATCAATTATTTAATTCTAAGAATATCAATATATTCATACAAACCACTAGTTCCATCAGGAGAAGTTGCGTCTGTACAGTCAGTATATGTTTGATCATCATGAAGGAAAGCAGCAGCACAAAGTCTTCCGTCCAATGTTTTTCGGTGTTGTTGTCTAAATTCAGTTATTTTTTCAAGTGATGACTCTGGATCTTTTGAGAAAATAAAATTTTTTTTAATCAAACTAAAAAAAAAAACAATAATTGTTATTTTTTTCATTCTCAACCATTAATAATTCTATAAAACAAAAAAAAAAAAAAAAAAAAGTAATTCTCTTCAATTATTTTCTTTAGTTATTTAAATTGTTATAGCTAATATTGCTATCGTCACTTCTTTTTTTTACATTATTGTATCTCCTAAAAAAAAATATGTGCAATTAAAAAACATAGTCTAATAAGTTATTATAAAAAAAAAAAATTTGAAAATCACCTATTAGTGATATATGATACTTTCATAAAAATATATGAAAAGTGAAACATATATATATATATAATATATGAAAAAAAAAAAAAAGAAAAAAAAATATATATTTAACAAAAAGTAGAATTATATTGAACATTCTTTTGTGAGACATTATTTTTTTCTTACCTTGCACTTATTTCTTTTATTTGAAATAACTGTAAGTACACATTACAACAAAAAAAAAAAAAAAAAAATGGAAATTAAAAGACTTAATTAAATTTATTGAATTTTAATTAAAATCTATTAAATTATTTAATATAGTTTTTACGCAGATATACTAAAAAATTATTTATAGAAAATTAAGTATTTTATTTTATTTATTCATTTACTTTTTCTATTTGTTTATAGTTTTAAAAATATGTTTGAGAATATAAAAAATGTGAAAAAAATAATACTTAATAATTTGTATATGACTATAATGCAAATGTACTTTTTTAATTATAAAAATTTATCTATAGTAAATAAAAAAAAAACCATAAGAAAAAATAAAAAAGTAATGTTTATAAAAATATTCTTTTTAATTTAGATGTATTCTTTAAAAGCAATAAAATATTATTACAATCTTTTGTTTCTATATATATTATTTTAAATTTAGTTGTATACTTTAAAAAAAATAAAAAAAACTGTAGAGTAAATTTTATAAAAAATAAAAAAAAATATTATTAAATATATTATTAATGTGTGTTAATAAAACTCAAGAAAAGATCCTTATAAAAATAAGAATATCAATTTTTTTTTTTTTAAAATAAAGAAGAAGCGAGAACTTAATGTATTAACAGAAACTGTAACACATGATTAAATAAATTATATAATACTGCAAGAATATAATTGAAATTAATTTTATAATTGTTATAAAAAAGATCCACAATAATATAAAAGTTTTCATATATATTCATTATTCCAAAGATAAAAAAAAAATATATATATTATGCTTATATTCCTATATATGTAAATTAAAAAAAAAAAATAGAATATGAGTTAAAAGTATATTTATTTAAAGAAATTTATATTGCTTCATGAAATGGTTCATGATCAAAATTAAATACAGTTTTTACTCCACTTTCATCATAATATTTTGTGACTTCATATGGTTTATATTCTTCTTCTGGTTCGGTACATTCACAAGGGTCTACTCTAGTAACAAAAGCATTGCTCCATTCAGAATTTGTTTCTCCTCTTCTTCTTCGTCTGAATACTTTTGGAGAAGTTTTAATAGGTATTGATTGAAAAGAACTATTATAAGCAAATAAAGCATTCGAGACAGCTAGGACCCCTGGATCAATTCCCTGGGGACCATCTGCATAGTATAGATTTCCATCTGCAAAAGTTAATGGTTGAGTAATTTCATGAATATTTACTTCCTGAATGTTATTGTATTGATCTGCTGCATAAGGAACTGCATTAACATTATTCATAGATGGTTCTTGATTTACATAAACGTTTGTATTCATTTCTACATTATCAAAATTATTCTCGTGTGTTAGATTCATTTTTGGAAAGTTATGTGTTGTTTCATAAATATTGGGAAGAACGTGAGTAGTACAAGTTAAATTATCCTTAGTATCAACGTGCTTTTGTGGAGAAATAATTGTTTTGCAACTTAATAAATCTATTTCTTTTATTTTTCCTTGTTTGTCGAAATAATATCTTTTTGGTAATATTGAAGAAAGCATCTAAAAGAAAAGCAACATTCAAATTTTTTAAGAAAAAGTAAATTAAAAATTTTTTTGAATTATTTAAGAAAAGGAAAATAAAAAAAAAAACTACATTTAAAAACTATAAACAAAAATTTTTTATGTAAATCTATGTAAAATTTTAATAAAAAAAAAAAAAAAAAAAAAAATAGCTAGTATGCATAATTTTGTGCGAGTGTGTGTGCATGTTGCATTTTTTAGAACAGTTGTACATTTTTTTTTGCATTTAATTTATTCTTTATAACATAAAAAAAAAAAAAAAAAAATGAAAGCAATATAATAAAATTTTTTTTCTTGATCCTTCTTATAAATACATATATATTTTTTTTCTACACACCTTGAAAAATCTATTAAAAATAAAATAATAAATCTCTATTATTAATGTCGTAAGTGTGCAAGCTCGTTAACTCAAAATTATTAATTACAATATTTTATATATTAAAAAAAAAGTCTTAAATATACTTTTATACAAGGTGAATTTGATTTTTAATTTATATCTGTGGATAAAAAAAGTTAATTATAATGGAAATTATATGAAATGCTAATGAAAAATAATGTTAAAAATATGATTAAAAAAAAAATAATTACTATCAATTAAAGAATAAAAATTTAAATATAAAATGTTTAAAGAATGCAGCTGTAAAAGGAGAATTTATATGTAATGTTTTATTGTTATTTTACTTTTTTATTCATTTAATAATTCATTTAATAATTCATTTAAATAGTATCTCAATAAAACAGTACGATATTAAAATAATAAAATGTTAACATAAAAAAAATTTTAAAAATAAAATGGCCATGTAAGAGGAATAATTTTTAAAAAATATATATTCTATATTCCTTTAACTTGCAGATTTTCAGATGTAGAAAATTTATAAAATTTTAATATGAAAAAATAAAATATGTAATTACCGTTATATAAGAATAAAGAAAGAAAAAAATATGTTGAGTGGAAAAGTTCCATCTAAAAAAAAAAAAAAAAGTTATATTTTATTTGATAAAAAAATTAATTTAAAAAATAAATGAATGTATAATATTTAATTTTTTATCTTCATTTGTTATTTAATTTTTTTACATGAAAATAAGACAAAAAAAAAAAAAAGAAAATTTGGAAAAATTTAAAAAACAGTCATAAATTTATTAAATCTTTTATGACTTTTTAATAAAAAGGATTAATAATTATTCGAAATATATATGAACAATTTATATTTTTTTTATAATTTTTTTTTTTTTTATGAATGTGTAATTTTATACCTGTACTCAAAGGAGTACACATGGTTTTTAAATTTTAAACAAATGCACGCATTTGCTAATATATAAAAAAATTGTTAAAACTAATTAACAAGATATGTATTTAAATATGTTTGTTTTAAAATTAAAATAAATTATTAAATTACTTTTATATACTTACTCTACATTTATTAGAAAATAGGGTTTACCTTTAACTTAATTATTTCATTATTATTAAAAGAATACGCTTTATATGGCATCAAAGTTAAATATCTCAATTAAAAACAAAGATATATATTTCTATATATGAATAAAATTGAATTTAATAATTTTAGATGATTTATTTCTTTTTTGTAAGTTTGTATAATAATCATATAACATAAATTTTAATAAATACACACATGTAATGAGCATTCTATAGATATGTTTTACGTCATAAATTAAAAATGAATTATTACACTCAAAGTTTTTTCAAATAATATATAATATAATGAAATATCTTTTATTGGTTTGAAGAGAAAAAAAAACATATTTTTTGTTTTTATCTATTAGTTTTACATTATATATATAAGATGTATGAGAAAGAAATTTACTTAATAAGAAGAGATTTTTTAAATTTATTTAAAATAAAATTAATAAATGAGATTTTTTCAACATTCCTTTAAAAAAAAAAATTTTTTTTTGAATAGTTTCTTTTTTAGAAAATTAAATGAATATTTATATTATTGATAAATAGTCTTTAGGTGAAACAAAAAATCTGAATCTTATACTATTAATTATATATTAGAATAGTAGAATTAAAGATCTCCTAACATTTACTTAGTTAAAATTGAAAAAATTACAACAATAATATATAAAAAGGGAAATATGAAAAAAATTAAATTATATTCTTAAATATATATATATATTATTTAATTAAATTAAAATATTCGTTTAGCAAATATTATGCCATAATGCCTCAGATAATTTATGGAATTATATCATATATGTATGCGCCGTTTAAACAGAATTATTTTAATAATAAAGTATCTTTATTTTATTTTTAAAATTTTTTTTAAATATATATGGCAAATAAAATTGTATTTTTACTTTTAAAAAAATACAAATATGTCATTACTCTTCATTTTATAAATCTAATAGTTTATTAAATATGATTATTTATAAATTTTTACTTTTTAACTTGTAAAATATAAGAGAAAATTTTTAAATGAACATCAAAATTTTGTTAGCTATTTTATGTGATTCTGTAAAAAATAAAATAAAATGTGCATCATTTCAATAAAAATAAAGTTTAATGATTAAAATTATTTGCAATAATAGAAGAGAATATGACACATATAAACGTATATTAACATATGGAAGAATTTTAAAGAATAGTTTTAACATTATTAATTTTCTATAAAAAATTAAATAATATGAAAGAAAATAAAAAGTGATTTAGAAAAGTTTAAAGCAAATTTTTGTTTATTTGAACTAAAAAAAAAGTTACAATAATTTTTTTTTATTACAAGAAAATTTTACATTTTTTTTTTTTTCTTTTTTCATTATTTTAATTCGCAAAAATTAAAATTAAAAAATAATAAAATCCATTTTAAAAATATTCATCCTTTTCTTTATCCATTATATCATCATTTTTTGGGGTATCTTTTGGTAATAATGCAATGATCTATATAATATTAAAAATATTATAAAAACATATATATATATATAATGTTCTATCTTTATTTTTATTTTAAAAATTTTTCTTTTTATTACCATTAGCTGAATTCCTGCTACAGCTAAGCCGACAGATATATTAGACAAATGACTCTGAATAATATCAATAAAATATGTTAATAAATACATAAATCTTTTTTTTTCAAAATAGAGAAATGTGATAAAAATAAAAAATATGCTTACTTTCCAATGAAAATTATTAAAAAATTGATTAAATGTTGTATCCTTACACAATCCCTTTATTAAAAAAAAAAAAAAAAAAAAAAAAAAAAAAGTTGAAAACAAAAAATTACAATAAATATAAAAAAAATGCATTACAGGAACATGGGATTGAGATCTATTCAATATAGAAAATTGAATAAATGGTGCCATAATTGTATTCAAACATGCTGAAAAAAGAAAAAATAAATTAATAAAGATATATTAAAAAAAAATAATAAATATTATGTTGTTTTCATTTTCTATATATATATATATATTTTATTTTTATATTTACTTGATAAAACTACTTTAATTGTAAGAACTTTATCATAAGAACAATTACTTGAAAACATAAAATACAAAAAACAATTTAAAACTTTATCCATTGATTGAATGATTAAATAATTATTCAACCCTTTAAAAAAACCGTAAAAACCGTCATACATATATGTCAAATGGACAATATTTTTTAAATCTAAAAAAAAAAAAAAAAAATATATATTAAAAAAGGAAGTTTGTATATATGTTAATATAATTACATTTGAATATTTTCTTTTTTATTGTATTATTTATTTTTTTTTTTTTTTTTTACTATAAATTAAAGATCTTGAATTATTTTCGAAAATTATTAATTTGGTTGATATATTTAATAATGGATAAGATAAGATACAACTAATATATTCATAAAAACTATGATAAATCGATAAATGAAAAAACTTCTTTTTCTTTTTTTTTTTTATAAAATTATTTTCTTCTTTAACAAAATTAATATGCTTAACTATTTTATAATTGGTATTATCTCCAATAAAATTATTTGTATTTTCTTTCTTATTTTCCAATCTTCTTTCATAATTTAAAAATATCTTTTTATCATATTTATCTCTTTTTTTCTTTATTCCTATAATATGGTTAAAAAATTAAAAAAAAATTAGTAAACAAGTCCGTTTTTATTAAATGAATATAAAAAAAAAATGATATCTATTTCATTTCGTTTATATATATGTATATATTTTTTCTTGTCTCACTTATTTTTTTGAATATAACAAAATGTAGTTTTTCCAAAAAGTAATAAATAGATTTTCTGTAAAATAAAAAATATATAAAAAATTTATTTTGTTCTTTATTATTTTAACTATTTTATAAAATATTTCTACTTTGATATTATATGAGCTAGCATAGGTATTACTCCTTTATATAATCCTTTTAAACCTTCATCATTGTAAATCTAATGTTTATAAAAAAAAAAATAATATATATGATGATAAATTAGATAAACAAAAAAATTAAAATACACATATACAAAAAAATATATTTTAAAGTACATATATTATTATATTATTTTTTAAAATGTGGTTATGTATCAATAATGCTACTTTCTATTTTAATAATATTATTATATTACTATAAGATATAACAACTTTTATAATAATTATAAATAAAAAAAAACATATTTATTTGCTAATATTAATTTAATTATTAATTTGAAACAAAAAAAAAAAAAAAAAAATAAATAAAAATAAATACAAACCTGATGTAGATTATTAAATATATAAATAATATATGTTTTTAAATTTAAATTATTTAAATTAATGAAATTGTTGTATTTTATACTCTCATCATAATAATTTAAATATTTATACAATATACTTCTGCATTGTATCTATAAATATTTTATGAATAAAAAAAAAAAAAAAAAAAAAGGTGTAATTAAGTTTAAGACTAACATATTTATTATTTTGAAAGTATAATTCATAGTTTTTCCTTATAAGACATTAAATATAAAATAAAATTTTATTTCAAATTTTCATTTATTATATTTTTTTAAAAATAATTTAAGATATAATTAGTGTAAATTTTTATAAAAATTATAATATCCTTTTTAAATTATAGTTTACAATGAACATACACATATTTTTGTTACTCTTATAATTAAACATAATATATATTCATTTTTTTTTTTAATTTTTCTTTAGTTATATATATATATTTTATAACATTATACAAAGGGTAAGAAATAAAATAAAATGGTGAAAATCCTATATCAAATTGTGGTTTTTCGTTATCTAAAAAAAAAAAAAAAAAAAAAAAAAAAAAAAAGGTTATATAACAAAAATTAAAAGAGCTGTATATTTGACTTAGTTTATATTTTGTTATAGAATAATTAC
>NW_021628221.1:452002-464924 GCF_900005855.1 Plasmodium gallinaceum | reverse complement strand
TTATATATATATATATATACAATATTCTTATAAGAAATATATAAAGATGTACTTTTATGATTTAATATATACATTATATATATGTGCATACATTTTTTTTTTTTTTGTTTGATATATAAATTTTTTAATTTATAAACATATTTTTTAATTTGGTATAATTTTATTTTTTATAAAATGTTTATATTTTTTTTTTTTTTTTTTTTAAGATTGTTATAAAAACGTAATAATATAAAAAAAAAAAAAAAAAAAAAAAAAAAAACTTTTTACAAAATAATGTAATAAAAAATGCTTTCAAATATTAAACACTGCAAATGCTTGAATTTACAAAAAATTTTAAAACATACAAATATAAAAAATAAATATTTTATATATTTTAGCTTTTGTAATGTATATAATGAAAAAAATATAAACTATTTTGATTATGATGAAGATTTAAAATTACTAAAAAGACTTCAAAATAATGAAATTGATGATATTTTAAATATAAATGATGAAAGAAATATTTTAAAAATTAAAAAGGTACAAGAAATTTTACATATTTACTTTTATTCAGAATAATAATAAAATATCTAAATATTCTTTATTTTTAATTAGTATATATATATATATACTTATGTAATTTTTTATTAACTAGAAATATTTAAAATTGTTAAAAGTGTATCATCCTGATGTCTACATGAAGGAAAAAAATGAAAAAAGAAAGAAAAATAAAGAAGAAATTTTTCTTCAGATATATAAAAAATATAAAAGTATAAATGAAAAATACCAAAACACTTATGATACAGATATAAATGATGAATCTATTTATGAAAATGAAGAAGAAAAAAGTAATAATAATAAAAAAAAAAATATATATATATATATATAAACTACATTCTTCATATCAATATATATATTTTTTTAGATCTTTTATTAATTTATTATTATAAATTATTTGTTTTATAATTTAATTATTATTTTAATTTCTTTTTATTCATATATTATTCCTTATTAATATATTTTATTTCTATAAAGGTGAGAGATTAGAAAAATACAAAAGATATTCAGAAGGAAAAAGGAATGATGTAAACCATAAGTATTTAGAAATTTATATTTTAATAGGCATTTTATCAACATTTTGTGTAGTTTTTTTAATATGTATTTATTTACCTTTTAATATAGATAATTACAAAGAAGAGTATAAAATAAAAAGAATAAAAGAACAATTTAAAAAAAAATAATAATATACATTTTCATGTTAGTTTATAAAAGTATTATAACTTTTTTTTTTTTTTTTTTAGATTTCATGATAGTTCTGAAAATAATAAAGTTGAAATTCTTTCTTGCTTTTATAATCCTGCTATGAAACGATATGAATATTTTTCAGATAATTTTTTGCCACCTCATCCATATCAATTATATCATGTAAAATGAATAAAGAAAAAAAAAAAAAACAGAAAATAATTTTAATTAAAAATTTAAAAATTTTTATTTTTTTTTTTATTTTTTTTTTTTGAAGTTTTATAAAAATATGTTCCCTAATTTATCTTTAGACGAAGACATTTTAAAGCTGAAATACTTTGAAGTTGTAAAGGTAATAAAAATAATAATTAATAAAAAAAAAAAAAAAAATTACGAAAAAACTATTTATTATATATATTTCCTTATTTATATTTTATATGGCAACTTTTTTAAATAATAAAATGAATTTTTTTTTTTTTTTTTTTCTTGTGGGATCAGTTACCAAAAAATCGTGCAAAGAAAGCCAGGCTTTTATACGACAAGAAAAGAAACGAACTTATTTTTTTAAAAAAAAAAAAAAAAATACAATTAAAAAAAGAATAAAGCATAAATACTTATATATAAAGTAATAAAAGTCAAGAATAAAAAAAAAAAAAATAAAAGTTAAAAAAATTAAATTCTTTAAGAATTATATGTAGCGGTTAATAATTACCTATTTTTATAAATGATGACTTAATACATAAACATAAGTATATTTTAAATAAAAAAAAAAAAAAAGAAAAAATTTGCATAAAATAAATGATATTTTATTTGTATCATATCTAGCATATATATTTAAAACCATTTATTAATTTCTCGTTATTAATTCACCATTAATTTTTTTTATTTTTTTCCATTTAAATTTATTCCATCTTCTTCACTTTCTTCTTCGTTTTCCTCTTCATTTTCTTCTTCATTTTCATCTTCGTTTTCCTCTTCATTTTCTTCTTCACTTTCTTCTTCATTTTCTTCTTCATTTTCTTCTTCATTTTCTTCTTCATTTTCTTCTTCATTTTCTTCCTCATTTTCTTCTTCATTTTCTTCTTCATTTTCATCAGATACCTTTTCGTTTGTGTTGTTTTCATTTTCATAGTTATCTAAATTATTTACATCCATTTTATTTTCATTAGTTTCATTTTCATTTGTTTCATATTCGTTTTCATTAGATTCAGCTTCGTTTGTTTCTACTTCACTTATTTCTTCTTCTATTTTATTTGTATTTTCATTATTCGAATTATATAAGCATTCATCATTTTTTTCAGTTTTTGCTTTTTTTTTCTTTGTTGTTTCTTTTGAATACTTTACTTCTTTATCAGTTGTATTATTTACATTTAAATTATTATCATAATCTCTTATAATTAAATTTGGAATTTTAGCTTGGTATTTTTCTCCTACATTTATTTTGCCATCAACTTTTGACATATATTTTCTTTTTGCCATTTTTCTTTTTAAAATAATAAAACAAAAATTTCAAATAAAAATAAAATATAAAGGTATAAAGATATTTTATAAAATATATTTAATTTTTTATTTATAATCAAAAGAAAAAATTTAATCAAAATATAAAAGGAAAGTTTTGATTCAGAATAAAATTATATAAAATAAAAAAAAAAAAAAAATCATAAAAAATTTCTCATTAAAATTTTTTTTTTTTTCTTTTTTATTTTAAATATATATAAATTTTTATTTCATAATTTTTATATATATATATATATATAGTTTAAAAAAAAAAACTGTATATTCATTTATTAAATTTTTTCGAATCAAAAAACAATTCAAGAAATAAATAAAAAAAAAAAATTGTCATTTCTTTATAACATGCTTTAAATTTTTTGTTGACTTATTTTAAATATGATAAAAGTTAATCGATTTTAAATTTTATTTAATAAAACAACTATACTTAATTAAAAAAAAGAAAAAAAAATTGAAACATGTTTTAAAGCGCTATAATTATTTTTGTGCATCTTTTAAGCTCCTTTTTATGTTTATATAATGAAAGATAATGAAGGTATGTATAAACATAAAATTTTAAAATGTAATTTATTTAAAATATAAAAAGTTAAATTATATAAAGATAAAAATATATATTATTAATTTTAATTTCTTTAAATTACGATGAAAAAATAAATTTAGATAATATTTTACAAACTTTTTTGGGGTCTACCTTTGCTTCCACTATAAGTAGAACTTTATTATATCCGTTAGACACAGTTAAAACAAATAAGCAAGTTCATATTAATAATTACAAAACTGATCAAAATTTTAATAAAAATTTTTTTTTTTCATTTATTAAAAAATTTGGTTATAAAGGATTATATAAAGGTTTTTTGTATGCATAATATTTCTTAATAGAAAAAAGTTTAATTACTATAATTACATTAATATATGTATAATTTGTATATTTATTTTTTTTTTTTTTTTTTTAAATAATTTTTTAGTTTTTCATCTTTGACAACCATTCCAGCAACAAGTTTATACTTTTGTTCTTTTGAATATTTAAAATTAAAAAGAACTAATTTCAAAAAAAAATATACAGAAAAATATGGAGATGAAAATACTGACTATTTAAATTTCTTCGATTATTTTTCTTTAGGTATTCTAATTTCAAGAATGTTCTTTTAAATGATTATTAGAATATATATGGATATATATTTAATTATTTATTTTATTCCCCTTTTTTTTTTTCATAGGTTTATTAGCTGAAGCTATATCATGTATTATATTTGTTCCAATAGATGTTGTTAAAGAAAGGATGCAAGTATTAAAATACATCAATAAAAAAAAAAAAAAAAATGAAGAAAGGAATTATGAGATATTTAACATTAATATTTTAAAAATTTTTTTCTTTTATTTTTTAAGGCACAAAAATATTTAGAATTAAAAGAATATAATAAATCTTACTATTTAATAAAGGATCTAATTAATAAAGAAGGATTATTTAGAGTAATCTTTATATTCTTTAAGTTCAATTTTTTTTAAATTTATTCCTTTTTCTTTCTGTACCTATATTTCTTTTTCTTTTATAAATTTTTAGTTGTATAGAGGATACAGTTCTACATGCTTGACTTATGGTTTGTTTGGTGGATCTTTTTTCTTTTTTCAAAATGTAAAATATTTAATTGATAAAAATGAAAAAGTAAAAATTATGTTGAATTATAACTTTTTTTTTAATAATTTTATTTTTTAAATATTAATTCATTAGATTGGGAATAAACTGATGAAGAAATTAAACATAGAATCATCAAATTTTAATATATTTCAATTAAACCTTATTTGTTCATTTTTATCTGGTTTAATAACATCTCCCCTTGATATAGTTAGAATAAGGTTTTTTTATTTATATATTTTTCACTTTTAATACTTTACATTGGTTATTTGTTCCTTTTTTTAATTTATTTTTTCTATTGTTTTTGTAATATTTCATGTTCATATACAACTGTTCATTTTTTTTTTATAATATATTTTTATTTATAGGTTTCAAATTCAAGAAAAAAATAAAACATTGTTCTATTACAATAATTCCTTTGACGTAAGAGAAAAAAAAAAAAAAAAAAAATTCATATAAATATATATACATTAAATACAAATAATATTTAATTTTCACATAATATTGATTTTAATTTTTTCTGGCATCTTATAATAGGGAATAAACAAGTTGTTGAAAGAAGGAAACATTTTCAATTTATTTAAAGGAAATTTATATAGATGTAGTTTAGTCTGCCTTAGTATGTCAATAAATGTAACTATTATTGAAATGTTTAAAAAAATTATCAATTCAAATACAAATAAAATATAAAATATTAATTTTTCATGAGGGTAAAAATATTTTCATTTAATAACTTTTAATTAACTTTCTAGTTTTCTTTACTTGGGGATGTTTTTTTTTTTTTTTTTTTTTTTTTTTTTTAAACCTCTTTATTACATTTTTAAACCATAAATTTTAATTTTGTTATGAATTAACTATATTANAAAAAAAATACATTTAACTTCTTATAGGTTGTATATTTATTTTGTATATATATATATAATAACAGGAGAAACAAACATAATTTTATTAAGAATGGTGTGCATAAATACATATTTATGTTTACATAAGATTAAAAATTATTAATTTTTTTTTTTTTTTTTTTTTTTTTTTTTTCTAAACCTCTTTATTACATTTTTAAACCATAAATTTTAATTTTGTTATGAATTAACTATATTATTCACTTTTATATTATATTAATACCTTTTTATGGCTACATGCATATATATATATAATGTTTTTATTATATTTCTAAAAAAAATAGTAATGAGTACGAAAAAAAAAAAAAAAAAAAAAAAAAAAAAAAAAAAAAAAAAAAAAAAAAATTAATAATTTTTAATCTTATGTAAACATAAATATGTATTTATGCACACCATTCTTAATAAAATTATGTTTGTTTCTCCTGTTATTATATATATATATACAAAATAAATATACAACCTATAAGAAGTTAAATGTATTTTTTTTTTTTTTTTTTTTTTATTAAATATACTTATATATACGTTCATTCTTTAGAGTTTTTTTCAGTTTAATTATATGTTGATAAAATTCTTAAATTATTTAAAGTTCTTCAATATGTAATATGATTTTTTATATTATCTTTTTTAATTCAATTTTTTTTTTTCTTTTTATGAAACATGTTTAGTTTTTTTCATATAATATACATATATATATATACTACTTTATATTTTCAAAATTTTCTAAAAAATTTATGAATGAAAAATGTAATATCTTAACCTTTTAATTCTTTTTAATTTTATGTAATTTTATTCATATATTATGTATATTTCATTAACTTTTAATAAATAATATATTACAATTTCTTAATATGTTTTTATGAAAATAACTATATCTATATCTATCTATCTATATATATATATATATATATATATATATATATATATATATATATATATATATATATATATATATATATATAAATTCATTTATTTATTCCTTAAGTTTTAATATTATTTTATTTCACTTATACAATTAATATATATATATGGATAATTTACATATTTTATTATTCACATTTTGTTATAACTCATAAAAGATTCATAATTTCTTAATATTCGCTTTTTCACACAAATCTATCAATGAATTATTAAATTTCTTTTCTAATTCTTTTTGAAAACTAAAAATGTTTATATCATTTTTATCACATTCATTTTTTTTATTGTCATCAGATATAAAATTTAATTGATTACTTAATGCTTCTGCATACTTTAAATTAATGTCATTTAATGCATTTTTATTATAAGCATATAAATTTTCATCATTTAATAATTTTTTAAAATTATTATTAGTTGAAACATTCAATTCGTTTATATTATTGCTATTTTTATATTTGTCATTATTTATTTTTTGATTATTTAAAACATTCTTATTTTTATTCATGTTAATCAATGATAATAAATTGGAAGCATTATCATTATAAGAATTATTTTTTTTTAAGAAATTTTCTGTATTTATTAAAGGATTATATTCTAATAAATTTTTTTCATTAACTTTTACATTGGATATATTATTATTTATCATTAATAATTTATTCATATTTGTTATATTGTTTGCATCTTTGTTCACTTCTCTTTCATTATTGATGGATTTTAAATTATTTAATTCTTTTGTTAATTTATTTAAATTTGCAGAATTATTCATATTTGAAATTTTCCCATTTATGGATGGATTAGAATGCAAAATGTTATCACTTCCGTTATTTATATAATTTGTTATGTTCCCATTTATATATTTATTTTGTGATATATTATTCTTCATATTATTAAAATTCGAATCTAAATTGTTATTTAATGAACTATTTAATTGATTAATATTAGCTGAATTATTCATTGGGTTAGTAATATCTGTAGAATTATTAATTTTATTTGAATTAACAGTATTACTTATATTAGTTGCATTCACTGAATTGTTCTTTATTTTATTTGTTTTAATTATGTTATGAATTTTATTCATCTTCATAGGGTTACTTAATTGATTATTATTATTCAATGAATTGTTTATTTTATTTGTGTTTACTGAATTACAATATAAAGGATTTGCGTTAATTGAATTTAATTTATTATTATTATTATTGCTATTATTAGTAGTAGTAATAGTACTATTACTAGTAATACTATTAGTAGTATTATTACTATTATTATTATTATTAGTAGTAGTAGTAGTAGTAGTATTAGTATTATTAGTATTAGTAGTTGTAGTATTATTACTATTATTATTATTATTACTATTATTAGTAGTAGTATTATTAGTATTAGTAGTTGTAGTATTATTACTATTATTATTATTATTACTATTATTAGTAGTAGTATTATTAGTATTAGTAGTTGTAGTATTATTAGTATTAGTTGTAGTTGCATTATTATTATTATTATTATTATTATTATTATTATTATTATTGCTACTACTAATATTATTATTATTATTATTACTATTATTATTATTACTTACAATAAAATCTTGATGAGGAGTTATTACATTCATTTTTTGATTATTATGAATAATATTAGAAATATTTTTTAACTCTTCGGATAAGGAAGAATTATTTTTTGAAAACGTCATATCCCAATAATTTTTAAATTCTTCATACAAAATGTTTTGATCCACTTTAGTAGTATTAATATTTTTTGAGTTAGTTAAATTGAAATCATCTTTAAAACAATTCAAATTTGTTAGCATATTATCTAACTTTTCATAACATTTTAATATTTTGTTATATATATCCGAAGGTATATATTTACATATACTTTGATTTAATATCAATTCTTCTAATAATAAAGAAGTATTTAGTATATCTACTTTATATTTATCAAAAATATTTTTTAATTCAATTAATTTGAATTCTCTATTGTTTTTATTATCTAATTCATTTTTCATCATATTCTGATTAAAGATAGAAATAGCATTTTCATTCGTTATATTTCTATTATTATTTTCTATACAAAATGATGAATTATTATCATTTAAATTTTTTGTTATAGATCCCATAAAATTATTTAATTCTAATTCTCTATTATTTACATCTAAGTTTAGTTTTTGTATTCTTAAATTTTTTAATGAGTTTTTATTAATTAAATTATTCATGTTATTATTACTAGTATTTGGATTTTTAGAAATTTGGTTGTTATTACTTTTAATACCTGCAATATCAATACTATTATTTAAATTGTTTTTGCAATCATTATTATTTAAAATATTCACATTATTTTTATTAAAAATTATATCTTTTGTATCATTTAATTCGTTCATATTACTAGACTCCACTTTTTTTTTATTTTCAATTATTCCATTATTATTAATATTATTTATATGTATATTATCAACAGAATTGTTATTATTTTCACTATTTATTTTTGTTGGTAAAAATGCATCATTTTTATTTATTTGCTTATTATTTCTATTTATCTGATTAAAATTAGAATTATTCATATATGAACTATTATTAATAGAAAATAAAGAATTATGTTCTAACGTTGAAGTAACATTATTATTATTATTATTGTTTATATTCATATTTTTATCATTATTAATATTAGTATTTTTCGAAAGATTGGGATTTGTATAATTCATTTTATCAAAACCACCAACATTTTTACTCAATTCATTAAGATTATTCTTTATTTTCATATGTGAATATACTGACATATTTTTATTTGATCTTATATTACTATCTATTTTATTATCATCCATACGTAAATTATTATTTTCATTATAACCACGAGGATTTTTTTTTTTTTCATTAAAAGCATTTATTAATAATTCGTAAATGTTTACATTATTTTCTTTGTTAGATGTGGAATTATTACTTTCTATATCAACAGTTTTATTTAAATTATCTTTAATATTATTGACATTCATAACTTTATTCTCAATATTTGAATACATTATATTTTCTAAATTTTTTAAATGATCATTCATAATATAGTTACCATTGTTATTATTTTTATTCATTTCTATACTTTTCAAAAAATTAAAATCTGTTCTTTTTTCTAATACGTCAAGATCATTCATATCTAATACTTTTAAATTTAATTTTTTATAATCATTAATTGCATTATATTGATTTTTGTTTATTTCATTATTTTTTTTCAGATAAATGTTATTTTCATTGAAATATTCATCTTTATTTAAATTTATATTTATAGTATTATTATTATTATTATCTACATTACAAATTTTATTAATATTCTCATTTGATAATGATTTTACTGATTTTATATCGTATATATCATATGAATTATTATTTTGTATATTCAAATTATTATCAATATTATTTTCATATAATAAATTATTTATATCAATATTTTTATTAACATTATTAACTGCTTTCATTCCATTAACTATATTCCCATTGTCTATATCTTTATTTAACAATGGAACATAATTATTTATTATATTATTTTTTCCTGTATTTTCATTATTTATATAATTATTTCTTTTATATATATTATTCATTTTAGAATTTTTATTTATTGTATCATTCATATTTACAGAATATATTCTATTTCTATATGTATTGTTATCAATATCATTATTATTATTATTATTATCATTATTGTTAGACATATTTTTCTTTTTATTATCTTCTATTTTATTTTTGTTGCTTTCATAATTATTTATATTTTCATTTAATCTATTATTATTATTATTATTATTGATATTATTTTTTTTTTTTATTTTTGAATCAAGAAAACTTTCATCATTACAGTTACCATTAAAAATATCATTTACTTTTTGATTATTTAAATCATTGTTTATATTATTTTTATCATTTACTAAATTATTATCATTATTAACATGTTTTATTTCATTTATTTTATTGTTTTTTTCATTATCACTACTACTATTAAAATCAGTCTTCTTTTTTACATTGTTAACTGTTACATTTTTTTTTTCTTTTATTTGATTAATATTATTAAAGTTTTTATTTTTACCATCATTATCTATTTGTTTATCTGACAAAAATATTGTATTTTTATTTTTTTCCATAGTTCTGTTCATATTCTGTTCATTTTTCATGTTTACTTTTTTTTTATCTATATCAGTATTATTATTTTTTTTTTCATCCATATCACAATTTAATTCGTCTTTTGTATTTTGTAAATATTTAGAATATTTTTCTTTAATAAATTGTTGAAAAAATAATTTATTAAAATCAAATTTAATATTTTTATCTGTCTTATTATTAATTAATAAATCAATGATATAACTATGTTCATCTTGTATATATTTATTTATTTGATTAACAGTAACACATAATGGAAGAATAAAATTAATATCTTGTTCATATAAATATTCAAAAAAAGAATAAATATTTGAAGAAGAAGTTAAATATAAAACTTCTGTAAAAATTGTTTTTTTACTTTTTTTAACGTCTGTTTTATTAATTTCTTTTTTATTGTTTTCAATAATTATTTCTTTGTTACTAATTTTAAAAATATATGTAGACCACAAAATAGAAAATTGAATCATTTGTAATGTCTCGTGAGATATATCATAATATTCATTTGCTAATTTAATTTGTTCATCAGTTAAGAAAGAGGATTTTAAAAAATTTTTTTTTTTTTCCTTAAAATTTTTTGGAACACTTAAAAATTCAATAATACCTAATTCAGATAGTTTATCCCATATATTTAATTTTAAATTTACCATCTTTTGCCTAATTATCTCACTTTTTTGACATACTATTTTTAATTCATTAGCTACGTAGCTACACATTAAGCATATAAAAGAATCATTAAAAGTATAATTTTTATCTTTATTTTTATCATTATTATTTTTTAATAATTTATTATTATATAAATAAAGTAATCCTGGAAAACTAAATGGCAAAAATGCTTTATCCTTCCATAATTCTTTCATATCTAGAACTGCACTACAATCTAATATAATATATAGAGGCAAACTATTTACATTATTAATTAAATTCATCTTATCTTTATTATAAATATCAGATTCTATATTTGCATTGGTATTTAAACTATTATTTGCATCCTCCTTATTGTTAATATTATTCTTATTATTATTATTATTATTATTTTTTTTTTTTTTTTTCTTTTTTTTATTTTTATTATTACTTTCTTCATTATTATTAACTATTTTATTAACAAAAGAATCATCCGAATTAATTAAATTATTCTCATTATTTTTTATACCTTTTCCAGTATCTTCAAAAACTTTCATCTCCTTAAAATTATAATCATCATCTTCTTCCACTTCATCATCTTCTTCTTCATCATCTTCTTCCACTTCATCATCTTCTTCTTCATCATCATCTTCTTCTTCATCATCATCTTCTTCTTCGTCATCTTCTTCATCATTATTATTATCATCATCTTCATCAGCTTCTTCCTCCTCTTCTTCATTGGCTTCTTCTTCTATGTAATTTTTATTTGTTATTTTATTATCATTTTTCATTTTTTCTTCTACATTTTTTTTTTCTAAATTATTTTCTATCTTCTCATTAGCATCAGCAGGGGAAAATTCTTTTTTTTCCTCTTTTATTTTTCCATTTGTTAAATTTTCTTTTTGATGTATAAACATATAAACGTGCATAATTGGAGTATTTCTAATCGTAGCATTCAAACATTTATATGGGCAACATCTTTTATCACTTTTTAAAGCAGAACATATAATTAAGTTACTTTTGTATCCTCTTTTTTTTTTTGCAAATTCCTCAACTTCTTTTAATAATTCTTTAGGATTTTGAATACAATTATATTCTAATCTTATCCATACCGGTATTTGAATATGTTTATATGGATTCTGATATTTATCATATCTAGGATAGACATAATTACTATCTCTTTTCGCTTGAACAAAACTTAATAATAACTCTTTGCATGTATTGTCTTGTATAAAATTATGAGATAAATGCAATTCTTCCATTGGAATTTTTTGAATATAAACTAACTGTTTAATTAATGATACACCATCATCTTTTATGCTGTTTTTGTATATTTTTAAAATGTTTATACCTATATTTTCATTGTAATTTAATACATATTTTAATAATGTTTTTAATCCTAAACATGTTATATGATTTTCACTAAGATCAATATTTAAGCAGTAATAAGTATTATACACTATTTTTATTATTTTTTTTAGTATTTTTACTAGTTCTAAAATATGACTATCATATAAAGATTTATTATTTAAAGAAATATCTAAATATCGTAATTGTTTCTTCCCTTTATTACTTTTAAAGGTAAGTTTCTTACTTTCTCTTATATATGACTCCATTTTTTTTTTTTTTTTTTCTTTTATTTCTTTAAATTACGTCATGTATTTAAAATATTACATTTATATTTTTATTTTTGTTTTCATTTATGTTTCATTTATTTTATTTTTTTTTTTTTTTTTTTTTTTTTTTTTTTTTTTTTTAAATAAAAAAAAAAAAATAAAAAAAAAAAAAATAATTTAAAATAATCTTTTTTCTTTATATATATATATAATTTCTATTCCTTTAAAAAGTATCCTGCAAGGTTTACTCTTTGATAATAACATTATATTAGGCACACTTATTTATTTGTTCATAAAATTATATTATTCAATATATCATTTGCATAATAATAGTAAAAAAAAAAAAAAAAAAAAAAAAAAAAAAAAAAAAAAAAAAAA